>NW_007248539.1:72454-157932 GCF_000164805.1 Carlito syrichta
GCACTCCAGTCTGGGTGACAGAGTGAGACTCCAACTCAAAAAAAAAAAAAAAAAGAGGGGCATAGCACAGAAAGACAAACAAACTGCTTAACTATGGACATGTGAGTAGAGCAGGGGTGAAAGGAAAAACGAGGCAAACATATTTTGCTGTCTGAATGGCCTTGTCTACATCTAGAATGCTCTTCCTGTTCTGCCACCATCTCCGCTTCATAGTAGGAACTCCAGAGTGCCAACTCTGTCTCCCTTGGTGCATGTTTAGGGCCATGGGGCAGCCCCCTCAGCATGGTGGGGCCTTTATTGGCCTCATCTTTATGTTAGTCATTAAAAGCTCATGTCTGTTTTGGACACTGTGATGTAAATGGAACCTGGATTATTTACTTTGGGTGTATACTAGAGCTTCCATCAGGATGAAAGTCTCATTGAAGGAAGGCAACATGTTATTACCCTTCAAATGGGCTTGTAAAGTTCACTTTTGAAATGGCATTAATCTAGTTAACTGCCAGGGGAAAGTATTTCATGCTCAGACCAAAGTACTTGGGATTGTGCTTTATAATGCTAAAAGCCTAGTAAAATGGGTTCTCACGAGATTGAGGTTGCCAGAGAGATTTTGTTTTTTAAATGCAAGGATAATATATATATTTAACATTAAAGACATTAATCATATTTCAAAATCATACAACACTTTCATCGTAGCACGACACTTTCTTCTATTAATTTGTGTGTGGGTAGACAATATTACCTTCCTCATTCACTTGTGTTTTTGCAGTGTGCATCTCGTTTTTACATTTTGCTTTCTTCTCTTAACCTTAGTTACATGCTGTATCTAACGCCAAGTTCTGAAAGTATGAGAAATCTACATTAGGAATCATGGGCAGGAAAGCTAACAGGGAGGGTAGTGACTCTTTGGTGAGGTGGTGTTTTATTTTGTTTGCTGTTGCTTATAACAGAATACCTGACACTGGGTAATTTGTGAAGAAAAGACATTTATTTCTTATAGTTATGGAAGCTGGCAAGTCCAAGGTCGAGGAGATGCATCTGGTGAGGGCCTTACTGTGGGTAGGGACTCACTCTCTGAAGAATTCCAAGGCAGTGCAGGGCATTGCACGGCAAGGAGACTGAGCCCAGTCAAGTCTCTCTTCCTCTTCTTATAAAGCCACCAGGTCTGCTCCCTTAACCTATTAATCCAGGAATGGATCAATCTGTCCATGAGAGTAGAGCCTTCATGATTCAATCACCTCTCAAAGTCCTCACCTCTCAATACCACCACATAGAAGGTTGAGTCTCAACAAGAATTTGGGAGGAGATATTCAAACTATAGCAGTTTACAGGGAAGCACTCTCTCTTTTTTTTTTTTTTTTTTTTTTGAGTTGAAGTCTCACTCTGTCACCGAGACTGGAGTGCAGTGGCAGCTCCCAGCCGGCCACCGCAGCCTCAACCTGCTGGGCTCGGGCGATCCTTCCGCCTCAGCCTTCCAAGTAGCCGGAATTACAGGCGTGCGCTATCACGCCCGGCTAATTTTTTATTTATTGTAGAGATGAGGGCTCACCAAATTGCCTGGGCTGGTTTCGAACCCACGGGATCAGGCAATCCACTCACCTCAGCCTCCCAAAGGTGTGGGATTACAGGCTGAGCCACCAAGCCTGGCTAGGGAAGCTCTCTTTAAGGATCCTGCCTCCATTTTGTAAGATGCCTGTGAGCTTCCAGTGCGGCTTATGTTTACCAGTTTCTTTCGTCTGTTTTTAAGGCATATCATACCTTCCTTTCCCCTTTCTCCAGAAAAACTGGGATTTTCCTTTTTTTCAAGGTCATTAAAAAATTCCTAGTATTCTTGAGCGGAAAACTTTCATTGACTTTTCTCTTTACTTGTGGGACCTGAAACAAAGAATCCATTAATAATTTGGATATGTATGTAGGGATCTTTCCTCTGAGTTATCATATAGACAGACACTCTTTGCCTGGAGGAGATTTCCTCAGCAACAAAACAATCACAATTCTGCTTGCAGGAATGGCATATAAACAAAATTTTGAAGTTAGCCTGTCTTGATAACAAGGTAAACAATGGAGAATATGTTTTCTTCCTTGCATCGGTGTCTTAAAGTTCTAGTGGTGTCAGAGCCTAGAGGCAAATAATCTTGATTAGAAGATAATAATAGTTTGCTTTGTTTTTAGAAATACACTTGGGAAGATTAGTGAAAACACCCTTTGCTGCAAACCCCCCCCCCGCCTTCTACTTGTCCTATAAAGCCAAAATTTACCCTATTTTACAGGTGGAAAAAGGTCACAAAAGGAAACAGAGAGGCAAATTAGTTGTTAAACATAACACGATGGCAGAGGAATGACAGAAACTGCTGATTCAATGTTGGCCCAATCTGTATTATTGTCTAGGAGCTTGAAATCCATATCAGCCATCTGAAAAGTCATGGGGGGAATCTATATAACACACTGTTAACAAAGTAACCACAGAACAGCACCTTCTCTGATCAGCGGATACTAATATTAAGTTATACAAGGGGGGGGGACCAAAAAAAACACAAAAAAACACACACACCAGAATTATTTTTTGGAGAATGGGCCCCTTGTAGCACAGGCTTCCCCTACTAGGTAAGTGATCTAGAAACTCATGGGCATCAGTGTACCCGCTAGCATTGTGAGAGGCTGTGTTCGGTGTCAGTGAACTTTTTTTGGAGTTTTTTTTTTTTTTTTTTAAGTTGGAGTCTCACTCTATCACCCAGGCTGGAGGGCAGTGGCATGCTGTTCATGGCCACCGCAGCCTTGACCTGGTAGGCTCAGGTAATCCTTCCACCTCAGCCTTCCAAGTTGCTGGAACAACAGGCACACGCCACCACGTCTGGCTAATTTTTGTGATTTATTGCAGAGACAAGGTCTCACCTAATTGCTCAGGTTGGTCTCGAACCCCTGGTCTCGTACTTCTCGCCTTGGCCTCCCAAAATGCTGGGATTACAGGCTGAGCCACCGTGCCAAGCCTGGAGAATCTTTCAACGTGTTTGCTCATTTCATGTCAAGTGATTGCACTGAATTTCAGCAGTTTTTGCCCCAAAACGGCATGACCCCCACGCTCCACCCTCTCTATTCACCACGAGTGACTATTTTTGTTTCTCTGGATGAAAAAGGTCCTCAAAGGGAAACATTTTGCCCATGTGGAAGAGGAGAAACAAAAAATAGGAGAAGCACTAAAAGGCATCAAAATGAATGTGTTCAAAAACTGTTTTGAGCAGTGGAAAGAGCATCTCCGTAGGTGTATTTCATCAAAAGAAGGATAATTTGAGGGTGACTGAAATTTAAACATGTAAGAATACATGGCTGAGCTTGGTGGCTTAGCCTGTAATCCCAGCACTTTGAGGACAAGGCGAGTGGATTGCCTGAACCCACTTGGGGCTCAGTTCGAGACCAGCCTGGGGAACTTGGCAAAACCTAGTCTCTACAATATATCAAAAATTAACTGGGCATGGTAGCACGTGCCTGTAATTCTGACTACTTGAAGATTGAAGCGTAAGGATCAACTGAGCCCAGCAGCTCAACACTGGGGTGACTGTGGGCATGCCACGGCACTCTAGCCTGGGCAACACAGTGAGACTCCAACTCAAAAAAAAAAAAAAAGAATAAATACACAATTTTTTAATAAATAAAAACTTTTTGGGGGAGTTCCCCTTTGTATGTCGCAGGGATGTGTATTCCTTCCCCTTCCATGTGTTAGAATGTTTCAGGTACCAAAGATTCTGAAAAAAGTTCCAGCTGTAGCCAGACTGGGCCTTGAGAAAGAGGTGCCTTGAAAGGTTGCCAGCTTTTTTGTGGGCCAGTATCTGCTCAGCTGATGGCTTCCTTCTCCTTCCTGTTGAGGACCTTCCCACCATTCCTGTTAAAGGAAAAACTATAGCTGGAAATTCGTATGAAAGGCATTCTTTGTGGGTATCACACTTTAATTTTTTCCTTTAGTTTGTATCAGTTTATTTAAGTGCTGCGTGTCCTTTTTTGACTTTGGTAAGCTTTTTCTCTGCTGTTTCTTCCTAATACAACTGTGCTCTGCATGGGTTGTGGGGGAGGTTATGAGAGTGACATCATAGAAAAGTCCTCCATCCTTGGGCTTAAGGGACCAAGACATAATTGCCTATGGGTGCCTTCTCTTGGGCCACACAGACCTGAGGGGTGAATTTCTGAGCCTGGGAATCCTTCTCCATGACTCTAGGCCCCTGCAGTCATGATGTGATGACCCCCATCCTCTCTGTGAGTCCCATCCTACTGCTGGAAAACCCTCCCATCCATTCACTTATTTAAATTCTTTTTGTGTATCTCTTTATTCAGCAAAGCCCTGTGTTGTCTCCTATAAGTCATCTCACTTAATATCTCCAAAAATATTTACATTTTTATTTATTGAACAGATAATACACTCATATGACTCAAAACTCAAAAGATACAAAAGGGAACATAGTAAAAATCTATATGCTCTTCTTCACCTCTTGCCCTGATTGCCCCTTTCCAACCTCCAGGTCTCCTCTCTGGCGACAACCAAGGCCATCAATTTTCCTTAGGTATAGAATACATTTAAGGGAAATTCATAAATTTTTCCCCATTTTTTAAAGCACTTATTACTATATATACATACATTATTGGGTAACTAACTTTACACTTACAGAATACCTTGAAGATAGTTCATTTGACATAAAAGCTTTGCAATTATTCAGTGATTCTATAACCTTCCATTTTATGGATGGATTAGAATTTATTTTACGATGTCTTTCTGATGAAGTTTTTTGTTTTTGTTTTTTTTGAACCAGGATCTCTCACTCTGTCATCCAGACTGGAATGCAGTGGCATGATCATGATCACAGCTCACTACAGCCTCAAACTCCTGGGCTCAAGTGATCTTCCCACCTCAGTCTCTTGAGTTAAAGGAAAAAATGAGAACTGGGAGATGCATAAGAAAAGCATGTCACCACACCTAGCTGATTTCTGTACTTTTTGTAGAGACAAGGTCTTGCTATGTTGCTGAGGCTGCTGCTGAAGATTTAAGTTGTTTCTGTTTACTATTCCAAATAATATTGCAGTGAATAATCTTGTAAAAATACAATTTTGCCTGTGTGTGCCAGTTTATCTATAAGGTAAATTCCTAGAAATAGATTGCTGTGTCACGGGGTATGTGCGTTTGTAATTCTGATGCTGCCAAATTACTTTCCATAGACATTGGAGTGAATTCCCACCAGGAATAAATGAGCATTTTTCATCCCCAAGTCTTACCAATTGCCAAACTTTTGCTCTTTGTCAAGCTGATAGGTGAAAAATAGTATTTAATTTTATTTTTAATCTGCATTTCTCAGTGAGGCTGAACATCTTTCGATGCTTAAGAATCATTTGTATTTTTTTCCTTGTGAATTGCTTATTCATAAACCATGTTAATTCTTCTACTGGCTTGTTAGTATTTGGGCATGTTTGTTATTACTTTTGAGAAGCTCTTTATATATTGTAACCTATGACAATTTTTTGGCAATTTTCTTATGTAAATCAGAAAATAGATTTAAATTATGGATGTATATGTCAAATGCCTTCTCTAGAGGAAATTTAGTTATTTTTGATACTGTTACATAGTCATTAAACACAAACTTTTTATTATTGATATTCTCAAGCATATACAGAAGTGGAGAGACTAGCACAAGCTTCCAGGCACTCATTACCCAGCTTCGACAATTAACAACACGTGGCCATCTTATTATCTACAACTTCTCCCTGCCCCTCCCCAACTACCCTTATCTCTTCAACTATTTAGACGTAAAAACCCTTGGTGTTACATAATTTCACCACAACGATTGCTGTTGTTTTAAAAGTAATACTATTATGTCTCCTAAGCAAAATGAACAGTCATTCTTCAACATCATTAAATATTTAGTCAGCATTCAAATTTGCCTGTTTGTCTCATAACTATTTTGTTACTGGTGGTTTTTTCACACCAGAATCCAAACAAAAGTATACATTGCATTTAGTTGACAGATCCATTAAGTCTTTTCTTAAAATTTTTTTTGGTATTGTTGCAATTATTTATTGAAGATGCTGGGTCTTTAATCCTGCAGAGTTTGCCACATTCTGAACTTTGTTGGAATTTGGTGTGTTGCATGAACATGTTCTGCTCTCTGTATTTCCTGTAAACTGGTGCTTAGATCTAGAGGCTCGATCAGACTCATGTTTGATTCATTCATTTTTGGCAAGTATACTTCAGGGGTGTTATTGTGCACTTCCTGTTGAATCACATCAAAAGACACTTGAAGTCTGGTTGTCTCTCTGTATAATGTTAAGGTGAATCTGTCATTTTAGTTGACATTCTGTTTTTAAAGAATGCTGTTAGATACAGAAAACAAAATTTGCCTCTCCATAGAAAATACAGCACAAAAAGAGAAACTCACCACTTCATTTTTGGGAGGAGAGAATATACAATGTGTGTAGCCAAGTTTCATATTTAATACAGTGGAAGACTCAAAGGGCAAAAATCGTGCCCTTTGGCTCAAGCTCTCATAGTCCCCAGTTCAGCACCCTGCCATCAGGTATTTGTGCAACTTATTTGTTGGCTTTCTGTGTCAAATGTGTTTGGATTTTAGGCAGTTTTCTACTATCTTTTCTGTTTCATTTGACTCAGAAAAAGAATTTTCCATCTTGCTTATTATGTTTCACTTTAAAAAATGTTTCTGCCAGCTCCTTCTAAAATATGAGTGATCATTTAGGGGTTTAAAAATGTCTTTTCAGGAGGTCTCGAAGGCTGAGGTCTCAGTTGTGATCACATTGGACTTTTGCTTTCTAAATGACTGTTGCTCACTCTGCTTTCCCGACCTCTGAGCTTTTGTTTTGCTCTTCCCTCTATACTCCCCAGCTCCTGGATGATCCCCAAGACTCCTAGGACCCCATCAATCTCTGGGATGTGACTGCAATCATCCTACTTTTCCCTTTCATAATGCTTTGTGGTTGATGAATGAAATGTTATAGTATCCCGGATTTGAACCAACCTTCAGATCCTCAATGAGTATTTGTTTAAAGGGAATTGAATTTCTTTGTTTTTTGATTTTTGGGTTTTTTTTGAGTTGAAGTTTTACTACATTACCCAGGCTGGAGTGCAGTGGCACACTCACAGTCACTCCAGTGTTGACCTGCTGGGCTCTGGTGATCCTTCTGCCTCAGCCTTCCTAGTAGCCGGAACTACATGTTGTGCATGCTACCATGCCTGGCTAATTTTTAATTTATTGTAGAGATGAAGTCTCACCATGTTGCCCTGGCTGGTCTCGAACCTGCGGGCTCAGGCAATCCACTCGCCTCGGTCTCCCAAAGTGCCGGGATTACAGGCTGAGCCACTGAGCCAGGCCTGCCTGTGCCATTTTAAAAACCGCATTGCTTCAAATACAAGTAACCCAAGTGGCTTCTTAATAGAATGTTACTTTCCCAAAGCCATTCTGCGGTATCTGCAATTGCATTAAAATTCTGCCGAGCTTATTAGTTAATTTTATTTTAACTACAAAAATAACTTTCCCAAACACATTTTGTGAGAATCCTAAATGTTATCTACAGTGATTAATTGATGAAACTATAAGTCAAGTCTCTTCCTTGAATGGTTTTCACAGATGACCCTACTTTGGGTCTCTCTTCCCTGTGGGTATAAAATAAACTGTAATAATTTGTCTTCAAGTGAAAGATGTGTGCTTGTGTGGGATGGGGCATAGAGGGCCTTAGAAAGGAGGTGCATGTACTCTGTTCTCTCTTGGATATTGTGCTGTGGAAGCCTGTGGTTCTGGTTGCATAAACGGTAGATGTGCTTTATAGCACTGTGTTGCCCAGGCTGGTCTCGAACACCTGGACTCAAGCAATCCTCCTGCCTCAGCATCCCAAAGGGCTGGGATTACAGGCGTGAACCATAACATCCAGCTACATTTAAATGTTTATAGCAATATATTTTATAGTAATAAATTTAGTGGATTATCTTACCCACAGATCTGATTTCTGAATTAAAAAACCTTCCCAGCCAGGCTCCGTGGCTCAGCCTGTAATCCCAGCACTTTGGGAGGCTGAGGCGAGTGGATTGCCTGAGCCTATGGGTTTGAGACTAGCCCGGGCAACTTGGCGAGACCTCGTCTCGACAGTGAATAAAAAATTAGCAGGTCATGGTAGCACGCACCTGTAGTTCTGGCTACTTGGAAGGCTGAGGCGGAAGGATTGCTGGAGCCCAGCACGTCGATGCTGGGGTGGCTGTGAGTATGCCGCTGCTATCCAGCCTGGGTGACGGAGTGAGACTCCAACTCAAAAAAACAAAAAACAAAAAAAAAAACCTGTCCAAGGTAGATAATGATACAATTCTTTCTTTTTGATATGACCACTGCTTTAATAGAGATTTCAAAAAACAGTCCCTCCATTTTACCACTTTGCTTTGCAGTACTGGGTTATCATGCTATTTAAAAGACCATGTCTGTGTGTAGGTGGAAACAGTAAGTTGTCGATTTTGAGATGCAGAACAATCAGGACAAATACTTCAACTTTGGACTGTGTTTCTTAAGCCCCTCCATGGAGTTTAACATGGGATAACTTCCAATATCAGCATTTTAATTTTTGCATGCACTTCTACCTTGTGGCTGAGATTAGGACCTCTTTGAGAGTAGGCTGTTTGTTATTCAGATCACGTGGCATGTGGTCAGCACAAAATAAAATACACGTTATTGGACGATGCTGAGAATACCAGGGTGGACAGTTGTGGGAAGTGCTTTGGTCTTAATTGTGTGGCACTAGTAGTAGTCAGCAGGACAGCTGGTTGCCCTGACTTCTAGGATTGTACTTCAGAAAGATTGTCACCAATTCATGTCACCAAAGAATCTTCCTGATGCACCCTGAAGACAATAAAGCTAACAGTTGTGATTAACAGTCATTTCAAGGGTTCTCTTCTGCTTCTCAGTATGTACTCCATGAAAATAGAAATGCCAAGAAAAGGAATCTTAAGCCTATGAACTACAGAAAAGGTCAAAAAATAGCTACAGTAGCAGGCGAAGAATGGAAATGTCAAATACTGGGTAGAGGAGAAAGAAGAAAGTAAAAAAGAAGATGTAAAGAATACCTTGTATAAAATGGAAATTGGGTGGGGCAGTGCAGGGGCCGGAAAAGGAAGGGGAGCTGACTTCAAGAGCAAACGATATCATACAGATAACTGGGCCCTTTTAAAATGCCCACATTCTGAGATTTCAAGTCAGCAGGAAATGCTTCAGAAGGGCAGCAATATCCTTTGCAGAAGCCGTTCAATTTAAAAGTAGAAATGTCAACAAGTTTTGTGTGCCTGTACCTTCCAAGCCAGGGGGGATCTTCATGCTTAGTGCCGGGCGATAGAAAACAGAGCCCTTAGGTCTCCAGAGAGCATTTCTTCTAAAAATAAGCCTACTGAAAATCACTTTTATTATATTTTCTTGCACAATACAAATGCATTCTGGTTTTTTTCCCCTAGCATGCCAGATCCTGATTCATTTGCAAGAAAAACAACTCCATTGTAAGCACTCTTCATTGGTGTTTATCCCATGGACTCCATGTTTTGTCAGTCAAACTGCATTTGATCAGCAAGTTATATTTCCACTTTTCATAAATCAAAGGCATAGGCCAAAGTTTTGTTTGGATGGGCATTTCCTTACTGCTAGTAAAATTTTAGCTACAATTTGGTGTCTGAGATAGTCTGGGAAGCAGGAGTGGCAAATTTGACACTCTGACTGCCAATGTAAGTTGAGCCTGCTGGGGCAGTTTTGCTGGAATTGAATTTGAACATCTTTAGGTGGAACAAATGCTTTCTGGTTTTCTGATGGTGTTACTTCTGCTTCGTGCATTGAAATGGATGCTCTGGCTCCTAAGAGCCTCTGCCAAGAGAAGGTATGACTTCCACAAACCTTTTGGATAAATGGAAAATAACTCTGATTCCTGCTTTCTAATCTTTGTAGTCCACGAGAAACCTGGAGACCCAGAATGGGGACTATAATTGGACCAACCAGATAATCTGTGTGGTTTCTGTCTGGTGTGATTGTGCTCTGAGGGCATCTTAGCCACCAACTATCCCTTAAAGGATGGACTGCTTCTATCAACATTTTCACACTATGCTTATAACTTTGTGCATCCACTTAGCTATAGTGTCCTTATGGCAACTATCAGTCAGGCAATATAAAAACTCTCTTATCACACGTCTTTTATTCTGTTTGCTTATTTGTTTCTTCTTTTCATCTCCTTTTGATCCTTAGAAAGTATTAGAGAGGAAAATCAGTTCTACCCAAAAAGGAAATCAAAATAGTCTTTTAAAAACTTACTGTAATATCCGCTCCTGCTCTCACCTTGGGTTAAACAAAAAAGGAAAAGGAAATTTGGGTTGAATATTAGAGGAAAAAATAGACTTTAAACTCTGTCTGCCTAAAAAATGTCACACCTATTTGTTGATGTGTTCAACATCATGCAAAATAATGAAAATTTATAATTTGTAAAAGGTGAGTTCCTCTGTAATCATCTTAGTTACTTTTCTCTTCATAATGAAACATATTTCAATTATTACACTAGTATTAAAATATACGTCCAAGCTTTGTTGCTGAAGTTAAAACATGAGGCAGAAAAATACCATTTTGTGAAAGACATTTATCACAACAAGAGGAAAGAAAATAGCAAGCAGTAATAATATTGAGATGGAGCAGGGACCTCTCTTAGTGGCCTGCTGAGTACCCCCCAACCATGGAAATAAAGCAAAATCTTGAGTTCCCAAAAGAGAAATTCCAGGTACCTAGCTAGTCCTGAGAAGTAAATGAGCAACTTGATAAGCAAGAAGGCAAAAATAAACTTAAAATGGTAGCCAAGGAAGTTAGAGTCATGCAATGTTGGTTCCCTATAGAAACTAAAGATAACATCTTTTTTTTTTTTTTTTTTGAGTTAGAGTCTCACTCTGTTGCCCAGGCTGGAGTGCAGTGGCACGCTCATGGCCACTCCAGCGTCGACCTGCTCTGGTGGGGCTCTGGTGATCCTTCTGCCTCAGCCTTCCAAGTAACCAGAACTACAGGCACGTGCTACCACACCCAGCTAATTTTTATTTATTTATTGTAGAGATGAGGTCTCACCAAGTTGCCCGGGCTGGTCTTGAACCTGGGGGTTCAGGCCGTCCACTTGCCTCAGCCTCTCAAAGTGCTGGAATTACGGGCTGAGCCACTGAACCCAGCATCTTTTTTTTTTTTTTTTTTTTTAAGAGTACACTGTTTTTTATTCATGGATGAACTTGAAGTCCTTTTCTAGATGTTCCTTTCCCGTGTAAGCTTCACTTATTAGTAGGCAAAGTCCTGTAAAGGGAAGGCTTCACCTAGTCTTCATATTCTGATCCATCTTCACTTTGACTGATCTGGAAGTACCAAAGTTCATAAGTCTATTTGTCAAATGCAGCCACTCAAACCAGTCATGAAGCATGTTCTTCTTTAGGTATTTCTTGGTAAGGCATTTTAATGCCTTTTAGAGAACTGTTTCTCAGAAACAACTGTGATTTTATTCTTCAAATGTTCAATGTGAACATCATTCCTGAGATTTCTAGTTTATCTGTTGACTTTAACCTTTTTCTCCCATAGAAACTGTTCAAAATTCCATCTTCAACTGGATGAGTAAGATCCAAATTTAACTTCCAGGTTGACTTCTTAGGCTTCTTGTCTCTCTTTAGTGCCATCTTATAAGTTGGCTGAGTGACTAGAGAGGCTGTGTTGGCCTTGTGGCATGAGGGAGAGAATTCTCAGTGGGCTTCCTACATTTCTGCTCTCCTTGTGACAGCTTTTGTATCAAATACTCTTTTCAAGAATGTTAGTATGAACAGTCCTAGAACATGCAGTATGTCCTTCCAGGACAGATTTGTTTGCTTTCCTAGATAATAAAAATAATGTCTTCTTTAGGGGAAAAGTTGTGTGAGTTTACTAGTAGTCCACTTACAAGATTGGGGTTTCCTAAGTTCAAGGTTCCTCTGCTCTCAGGCTTACCGTGTGTACATTGTCCACCTGGGCTGGTCCCCATTGCCTTTGTGGGATTTGGCGGGTAAGCAGAACTAGAGTGACCAACTGTTCTGGTTTGCTCAGGATTTTCAATGTTAAAATTGAAATAGTCGTGGGCAAACGGGATGGTTGGTCGGTCACCGTAGCTAGGAAACATGTTCATGTTCATGCTGTCTGCTTTGCCGTGAAAATTAAGTCCTTTATCTTTGACTCAGGAGTCTTGTGTCTTCTGCCAGCAAGCATGACACTGACTGGCTAACTCATTAGTTTGCAGGTAGGGTAAAGTCTCACATCCCTCATAATTTTTGACAGTGAGATGTTTGGCAAATGCTTCCCTAAACCCCTTTTTTCTATACTCTTGAAAGGAGATAGTGGCATCTGCCTTGAAGAGGTGTGAGGACAAAGGCAAAGATGCACATAAAGCCTGAACACTCTTGCAGGGTTGTAAGCCTTCAATGGATGTTGACAGTTACTGTGTTGTTGTTGTTTGATTTGGAGTCTCACTCTATTGCCCAGGCTGGAGTGCAGTTTTGCTCATGGCTACCGCAGCCTTGATCTGCTTAGCTCAGGTGATCCTTCCGCCTTAGCCTTCCAAGTAGCTGTAACTATAGGCATGCACCATCATGCCTGGCTAATTTTTCTTTATTTATTGTAGAGATAAGGTCTAGCCAAGTTGCCCAGGCTGGTCTCAAGTCCATGGACTCAGGTAATCTTCTCACCTTGGCCTCCCAAAGTGACAGTTACTGCTTTATTATTGTAATTCTTATTAGATAGAGTTGTTCTAATTGAATTATCTAATTAATTGGGTTGGGTGTGATTTGTATGCATGTATCTTCTTTTTTTTTTGAGTTGGAGTCTCACTCAGTTGCCCAGACTGGAGTACAGTGGCCGCTCCCGGCCACCGCAGCCTCGACCTGCTGGGCTCCAGCGATCCTTCTGCCTCAGTCATCCGAGTAGCCGGAATTACAGGCACGCGCTACCATGCCTGGCTGATTTTTTTGATTTATTGTAGAGATGAGGTCTCGCCAAGTTGCCCAGGCGGGTCTCGAACCCGCGGGCTTAGGCAATTCACTCACCTCAGCCTCCCAAAGGTGCGGGATTACAGGCTGAGCCACCGAGCCCAGCTTGCATGTATCTTCTTTTAGTGTCTTCACATAATGAAATATATCAAATTAAAAATGCTCAAATAAGCATTTTTGATCATTTTTATTACCAAGATCAGCTTGATTCATAGTTGAGTCTAGTTGCTGATTAAAATGCTCTCCAGCTGGATAATTCAATGACCCCATCTAGTTATTGCACTTTTTGTAAAGCTCTTTTTAATCTGGTAAAACAATGTCTAATGACATTTAATGAATGATCCTTGACCTTCTCCCTTAAAGATCTCCAGGAAATAATAAAATTAAAGTTCCAGAAAACAGCCTTCAGAGACTATTTGCTTGGAATAATATGCAAGAATTTCACTTTGATCATATAAGATAAAGGCTACATATATACACGTCAATCTCACCTACTATGGAAAACAAAGTTGAGAAATAGCATTCCTATCATTTTTTTTGTATTTTCAAAGATTTTACAGATCTTTTTTTTGTTAATATGTGATATATTTATGGTTCTTTTTCCAATAGTCGTAGACTTTAGAAGAAAAATGAACCCCAGGTTTTCTTGATTAGAAGGATTCAGAAATTCAGAATAACAAACATCTGGGCAGTGTTCTGCTCATTTGGAGATATGAATAGTGCTCATATTTTGTGTGACAGAGGAATGCAACATTCCTTTCATGGTTACAAGGAAAGTGTATTTAAATTGAATGTGGTTATGAGGTGATTTGAAACAATCTAGGAAAATGGATCCATTTGGGACACTATGATTATACCTCAGTTAGCCAGTTCATTTATGTAAGACAAGAATGACAAACAAAAAAGAAAACACAGGTCCTCTGCCTCTATCAGATGTCATAAAAGAGCGGGTGGAGTTCATGCATTATTCTATTTTTATTCTGAAATACTGATTTCCATCTCACTTGCGGGCTCAGTTCAATTCTGGTTGTTTTGCAAATTTAACACTAGACCCAGTAAATTCACTCCGAGGCCATCTGCCTATTTTTTCTGAATTGGCAACTCTCTTGGTAGTTTCCTTGGATCAAATGTGAGATTTACAGCTTGATGTTTATTTGTAGGAAATAGAAAACATTAAGAAACACTGCCTAAAGGAACCAGTGAAATTCTTGGTGTGTTGCAGGTACACAAACATGGGGCATCTTTCTCTGGCCAGAGTTGAAAATCCTCCAATAGTCTCAGCCTCAAATGTATTGGTTTGTATGTATAGTAAGGAAACTAGATGCATCAATAACAACCACTAATGCACATTAAAAAAAAAAATCTTTATTATTTTTATGGAGGTAAAATTGACATAATACACCTGTTTTTTTTTTTTTTTTTGAGTAGGAGTCTCACTCTTGCCCAGGCTAAAGTGCAGTGGAGCCATCAGGGTTCACTGCAGCCTTAACCTCCTGGCTCAGGAGATCCTTCCACCTCAGCCTCCCAAGTAGCTGGGACTATAGGTGCATGCCACCATGCCCAGCAAATTTTTTGATTTTTTTTGGTAGAGATGAAGTCTCACTACGTTGCCCAGGCTCGTCTCAAACTCCTGGGCTCAAGTATTTCTCCTGCCTCATCCTCCCGAATTGCTGGGATTACAGGTATGAGCCGTAGCAACAAACACATTTTTATATTTGAAAAAACTGTTTGTTCCTGCTTTCCTTCAACTCATTTGCTCTGACTTCAGTTTTCCTTCAGCTCAGTTGCTCTGACTTCAGTCAGGAACTCCTTTTTCCATCCCATCCTCTTGGCTCTGCACATGCCTTTCTTAACCCCAAGGTCTCATGTTTAGATATTGTCTCTTTCATTCTGTATTCTCAAGGCTCTACATTATTGTCTTATTCCTGTGCTATTAATGAGATGTCTGTTGGTGGCTCTCTTCACAGGTCTAGAGCTTATGGCCCCATGACTTCAATCAGGTCTTTGTGCATCTTTCGCCCTGTTTCCGGAGTAGGTCTCCATCCTTCCCCCATAAGTTTGCAGTTCTGCAACTCTACCCTGGGCTTATTTTTGGCTTCAGCTATGTGCTCAAGAGACAACTTTGGACAAGTGGTGAACCCACCGAATCCTGACCTCCTGGTCCAGGTCATGCTTGGAGGCCTTGCCTTCTGCTGTAACCTTACTGTTAGAACTTGTATTCATTTTCTAGGGTGGTCATAACAAAGTACCACAAACTGAGTGATTTAAATGACAGAAATATGTTGTCTCACAATTCTGGAGGCCAGAAGTCCAAAGTCAAGATGTCAGCAGGGCCGTGCTCGCTTTATTGGCAACAGGGAATGATCAGTTTCAAGTCTCTTTCCTAGGTCTGGTAGCCTCAGCCATTCTTGGCTTGTAGCTGGTTGCCTTCTTCTTCTGTCTCTTCATGTCATCTTTCTTCACTGTGTGTCTGCCTCTGTGTCCAAATTTCTCCTTTTTATAAGATATAGTTGTGGGGGCCATGGTTTTTGTTACCCTAAAGGTTCGCTGAAAAATCACTGGCATGAAGCAAATTGATGAACAGGACAAAAAGCATACAAATTTTATTTAATGTGCACAATGAGAGCCTTCAGAATGAAGACCCAACTTCTTAATGAGTTACAGCAATACTATCTGGAGGTTACAGAAAGAATGGGGGTTTGCACTGTGGTAAAACAGGTTATGGGAGGGGGAGGAAGAGGAATTCTATTGAGGGACCACAAATGATTGCTAGGGGGAATGAGTGGAGGGGAAACAGAGAATGACTTGGAAATAATTATCTTAGGAAGTGGAATAAACTTGAGAGTCAGGCATATAAAAAGATTGGGCCAGAGCTGATTACATTTTTCCTCTTCTTGCCTGATAACAGGTAGAGGAAGCAGCTTGAGAAAGATGGTGGGTGTGAGGGGAGGTCAGAAAAACCTTGAGGCAAAATGTCATATGACTGTACCACTTCACAGTTATATTGGATTAGGGCCCACCCTAATGGTTTCATCTTAACTTCATCATCAGCAAATCCCGTTTTCACAAAAGATCACATTAACTGGTACTGGAGGTTAGAACTTCAGCATCTTTTTTTTTTTTTTTTTTGGGATTTAAAAAATTTTTAATGACGGAAACAAAAAACATCTAAAACCGCAGCTTCTGGAAGAACCACTTGTTCTTGCCCGTCTTGTACCTCTCTTCGAACTTGACCTTGGCTTCACGTCGGGCCTTGTGTTTAAGAGCAGGGTCTCTGAAGACATCCTTGTTGACAACGGTTTTGTCCAAGGGGATATCCACAGAGTACCTTGTGGGCATGAGGTGATTGTAGTTATAAACTTTCACAAAAGATTTGATCTTTGACCTCTTGGCAATCTTCTTCTTGCCCATCGCAGCTGTCACTTTGCGGGGATAGCGGTCAATTCCAGCCACAAGGGCATGGCTGTAGGGGCGATCTGAGGTGCCATCATCAATGTTCTTCACGATGACGGCTTTGCGTCCGGAATAACGTCCGGCCAGGACCAGCACCACCTTCCCCGGCTTCATGAACTTGCCCATTTCTACGGCAATCACCCAGGCAAACAGCAGAAAGGAAGAAAGCTTCAGCATCTTTTGGAGGGATATAATTCAAGGCATAACAGTCCCATTGCCTTCAATGTTCTATTAGTGAAGGACCAGAAATGCCCATCAAGAAATGATGAGGCTCAGGCCATGATATGAGCCCAGGAACCTGCTTGGTTCAGGGGCAGTGAGAACTAAACTCCAAGTAGGACCCACACCACACAATGTGCCCTGGGCCTTATTCTGCCACATGTATAGTCGTGTTCCCCAAGCTTTCAGCCACAAAAGTTTTTTTTTTTTTTTCTTTTCCTAATTTGCACCACCTTGATATTGAGTGGGGTGTGGCACAAAACTTGTGATCTCTTTGACTGAATCTGAAAGTGAATTTTAGAGTAGCCAGCAAAGTTTTAAAACAAAGTTTATTGGAAAAAGAAGAAGGGAAAGATAGAGGGACTTGCCAGAGTTGGTATGAGTAAGAGAAAACTGCCCTTTTTGCTTTTGACAAAAGGACTGATACATTTTCACAATAATTGATATGCTAAAGAGGGTGGAGCCCAGGTAACCTTGCTGTGGAAAAACTGACATCTCTCTGCCTCTGACGGGAGGAGGGGTGAAATGGGGTGGTCTTTTCCAGAACACGCGTTTCATCTTCGTAGACACTTGCCAGACTTTTGAATACAAAACTTCATGAGCTAAAAGATGATCTTATTATCATTTCTATGACTTTGGTCAGTATTCAGGCTTCCACCTTTGACAGGGAACCTGAAAGATTTTTAGTGATTTTTTTTAAGTTGGAGTCTCACTCTGTTACCCTGACTGGAGGGCAGTGGCATGCTCACGGCCACCATAGCCTCGACCTGCTGGGCTCAGGTAATCCTTCCACTTCAGCCTTTCAAGTAACTGGAACTACAGGCACGCACCACCACACCTGGCTAATTTTTCTTGATTTTTGTTGAGATGAGGTCTCACCAAGTTGCCCAGGCTAGTCTCAAGCCCCTGGGTTCAGGCAATCCTCTCACCTCGGCCTCCCAAAGTGCTGGGATTATGGACGTGAGCCACCACACCCAGCCTCCAGCTTATTTTTGATTTATTGTAGAGATGAGGTCTCACCAAATTGCCTGGACTGATCTTTCCAACGTACTGAGATTACAGACTGAGCCACTGAGCCTGGCCTTTAGTGATTATTATGCTAAACCATGAACTGAAATATTAGGCTGTCCTATTCTTTTTCTTTTTTATTCTTTTATTTTTTTTTGAGTTGGAGTCTCACTCTGTCACCCAGACTGACTCACTCTGCTCCCAGCCACTGCAGCCTTGACCAACTGGGCTCCGGCAATCCTTCTGCCTCAGCCTTCCAAGTAGCTGGAACTACAGGTGCGCGCTACCACACCCGGCTCATTTTGATTTATTGTAGAGATGAGGTCTCACCAAGTTGCCCAGGTGGGTCTCGAACCTGCAGCCTCAGGCAATCCCCTCACCTCAGCCTCCCAAAGGCGTGGGATTACAGGCTGAGCCACCAAGCCGGCTTAGGCTATCCTATTCTTACATCTGTGGGGATTTTCTTTTGGCTGGCTGAGGGTGTGAGGTATGTTGGTAAGTCTACAATCCAGCCTAGCCTGAAGTAAAAATGTAATAAGAAAAATGCCTGGATGCTTCCTAAAACAAGTCCTATAAGAAATTTATCTATTTATGCCTAACCCGTACTAGCTACCTTGGCTGAAGTCTCATGAGGTCAATGTGTGGTTTATTCTTGAATATCAGCTATTTTGAATACAGATTTTTTCCCAATTCAGTCATTTTTTACTTGTAATAATGTATAAGGTATGTAGTTTGTTTTGCTTTAAAAATGAATTTAGCCTGTTTTAAAAGCAGAAATAGCATTACTGTTATCATTATTGTAATCAGTCCGAAACTTATTTTCTGTAAAATTTCAAGGCTCAGGGGAAGGAAGCAGTGCAGACACATACTGTGTGTCAGATGAATTAAGATCCAGGCAGGTGAGGTAGCCTGACTTCCTGCCTCCCCGTCTGCTCTTGGTTTCACAGGTGCCTCACAGGCTGGGTGTATGAAAATCTGGAAGAAACAATTGTCACTATTTTCTCACAGCATCCATCTGTAGAATGAAAATTGAGATCTGGATTTGCTTCTTATTTGCAAAAATTTCAAATGTATTTCACTAGTAGTTTGTAATTAAAACAGAAGATTCTATCTACCACAGGGAGAACCTTCTCTCCCAACAACATGATTGAGAGCTGAAACATCTGAATGACTTTTAAATCTAGTCATTGTCTATTAAATTCATTGGACAACAGTAGTCCAGGCTCAGCTTTCTAATTCTGGAGTTTGGCAAACATGGACAGTATCTCGGTTGTTCATTGGGGATGGGAATGCCAGCTTTGGAGAGACCAGCCTGAACAGCATCTGCCTCTCCATTTAATGCTGACTCTATGCTCAGTCTTCCCAGGGATTTATTTGCCTGGCATCTTTCCCAAACTGATGCAGGGTAGCTAGCACAGGTGAGACCTAGATAGATAAATTTACTATAGGTAGGTTTTAGGAAGTTTTCAGACATTTTATTTTATTTTTATTTTTAATTATTATTATTTTTTTGAGTTAGAGTCTCACTCTGTCACCCAGACTGGAGTGCAGTGGCTGCTCCCGGCCACCGCAGCCTCGACCTGCTGGGCTCCGGCGATCCTTCCGCCTCAGCCTTCCAAGTAGCTGGAATTACAGGCATGCGCTACCACGCCCGGCTGATTTTTTGATTTATTGTAGAGATGAGGTCTTGCTACCCAGGCGGGTCTCGAACCCGCGGGTTCAGGCAATCCACTCACCTCAGCCTCCCAAAGGCACGGGATTACAGGCTGAGCCACCGAGCCCGACTGTTTTCAGACATTTTAAAAACTACATTTCAATGCAGGCCAAGCTGGCGGCCTACCTCATGCCCTCTGCAAATCAAGAGAAAACTCCATCAGATGCAAGACCAGGATAGCCCAACCTTTCAATTTATGGTTTAGCATAATAAACTCCAAGAATCTTTCAGGTTCCCTGTTGTAGGCCAAAGACCACTCCTTAACTGACCAAGGCCATAGAAATGATAATTGTAAAGTTTGCCGAAAAGGAGCACACACTCTATGTTCAGGCAAAGGAGTTTATTAAAGTAAAATGCCTGGGCTGACACCAAAGTGGCATCAGCCCCATCTTGAAGCAGGGAGGGTCTTTTATACGTGAGTAGCATGAGAGGGCCAGTAGTGGGAAATCTTTGCAAACAGTTGAGCTTGGGGGTAGGAGTAGGGGCTCCATGAGAAGTCGGTTAGATCTTTGGTTTCTATCTGTGTGAACCAGCTCCAGAGTTAGAGCAGAGCCTTCCTGTTTTTTGTTTGTTTGTTTGTTGAGTGAAGTCTCACTCTGTCGCCCAGGCAGGAGTGCAGTGGCACACACTCGGCCACCCCAGCATTGACCTGTTGGGCTCCGGAGATCCTTCTACCTCAGTCTTCCAAGTAGCTGGAACTACAGGCGCACACTACCACGCCTGGCTAATTTTTTATTTATTGTATAGACAAGGTCTCACCATGTTGCCCAGGCTGGTCTGGAAGCCGTGCCTCGGCCTTCCAAAGTGCTGGAATTATAGGCTGAGCCACAGAGCCCAGCCAGAACCTTCCAGTTTTGCAATATTAGGACAGGCTTGAGGGCAGTTAGAACAGGACCTTCCTGTTTTATAATATGAAGACAGGCTTGAGGGGCAATTTCCGATCAGTGGAGAGTGGGTGAGGAGAGGTGAGTGGTAGTCGTAGCTCCCTTACATTCCAGACTTTTGTTATATGGAACAGGGGCGAAGGTCTGTTTTCTATAGCATCTTCCTGAGAGAAGGGGCGCTGAGCCTGGGAGGTAAAAGGTAGAATTGGGAGGGGGTTTTGTTAGAGTGGGGTGGTAGAAAGTTGTTGATACTCAGATTGTGGCAGAAGTTCATGGACAGTTTGATTCGTAAAAGCATGGAAACAGTCCTGTAAAAAACTGGACAAGAGGTGTAAGAGACAGGGCCTGAAGACCAAGACGAGAAAAATAATTACCAAAGGAAGGGGAGTAGTTATCGCATTCAATTCCAAATTTTGGACCAGCTGCTCCGAATTTGTTTTGGCGCTGTCAGATTTTAGAGGCTCAGTCTGTTAACTTTTTTGCTGTCTCTAACTAGGCCAGACTGGTTTACATAAAAGCAGCATTCTTCTTCTAGGAATAGACATATCCCCCCCCTTTTCAGCTGTTAAGAGATCTAATGGTCTGTGATTTTGGAGGACATCTCCTTCTAGTGAATCTAATTAGTTTTGTAAGGTGACAATGCTCTCAGATATTTCATCTCACAAGTTTTCACATAATTGTTGGTAGAAAGAAAGAGAGGTAGATAAGCTGGCTACTCCTGTACCTACTCCTGCAGTTATCCCTAAGCCTATGAAGAGAGGAATAAGCTGTATAGCCTGTTTGGGTCTTGTGTGGATTAGGGGTATGGGTAATGCCTGATTGTTGGGAGCAATGTTAATTTCAGGTGTAAGGTAAGCTAGAGTACATGTCCCTGTTCAGTTAGTGGGGAGGCAGAGATAAGAACTAGTCCCACAGAGAAAGAATATTCCTGGAGTTTTGAGGTAGAAGTTCATTTCAGTAGTGAAAAGGTGGGGTATTTGGAGTTTTCATTTTTCCAGGTGGAGGGTGTTCCGGCTAAAGTGGTTCTGGTGTGGGGTCAGAAAGGCTCTTGAGAACTGACTTGTTTTGCATTGCCCATTTTATTTTCTAGATGGAGAAAATGTCTTTTTGTATCTATAAAGAACCATTTGTTGAGGCATTCATAAGCTGGTGTTAGGCATTCAGAGTGGGAAGAGTTAGAGCAGGATTCCCATGGAAAAATGTTTTTACAATCTGTTGGTCCTCCTTGACAGTAGCCCGAGTTTTTATTTTTTAATTCTGAAGCCTGTATTTTGGTTTAGCTGAAAAGCATACAAGTTTTGAAAAGGAGGTCGTTCGGGTTAGTTGGTAGTTAGCCCAATCATTTGATGCCATTATTGTAATAGTATGGTTGCAGAGCGAGTTGTGAAGGGTACCCAGGTGTTCACTGTTTTGTTTGACCCATTTATACAGAGGGGGGCTTGAAATTTAAGAGTAGTACGGGTTGAGATGGGTTCCCAAATTGGGTGTTTGGGTGATGTTACCTATGTTAGGTTAGAATGGAAAAACATGAGGAGATTGATGGCTCTGCCTGTTAGGGCCCTTTTGGTGTATTCATTTGTGATAAAATGATACAGATCGTCAATGTTCATTAGTTGGAAGCGTCAGCCCCCCTGATATTTGGGGTGAAAGGTCATGGTACTAGTAGTCCAGTGTTGGATAGGGATAGGGATGGCTGAATACTGGGCAGATAGACAGAGACAGCGATCTTTGGTTAAGTTGGGATTGGAGGAGTTGAGAAGATGATGGGTTAGGATTAAGGTTTTATATAAGTAATATCCATGAGGTCTTGATAGGGTCTGAGACCTTTGGAAGTTAGGGTGGGGGAGGTAAGTAGAGAGTTGAGGAGAAGAAAGATTAGAACTTGCATTTTATTTTAAAATTGAGGGTTTGGAGGATATATTAAATGTTTGATGTCAGGTATAGTCAGAGTCTCCCTGGAGTCAAGCATCTAGGAGAAGCTCTGAAATTTGTTTATGGATGTGAAGGGGAAGGATGAGGTGACGTAGAGAATTTGGTAAGGCAAAGACAAAGGGGTATTTTTGCAGATTTCCCTTGAGCAGAAAAAGCAGAGAACACGATTCAAGTATTCATAACAATGGCAGTGATCTGAGCTCGTATTAGAGGGGTAGGCAACCCCAGCGCCAGGAAGAGTTGGAGGGGTTACAAAGGCAAACTAAGGCACTCAGGATGATAAGTATAATAAACAAAGCAATGTGAATAATGAAAAAAAGTGTATTCATAGTAGGTAGTAGGTATGTTAAAGTAGATGGGCGTTTGATTATGCCTCATGGCTTTGCTGTTTTTCAGAAATAGGGGTGAGCTGGAGCTTAGTGAGCCCAATAACAGAGCTGGAGTAGCGCAGTGGTGGCAGTTCAGGCAATGGCTGAAGATTTAGAGGGCAGCTCAGAAATCTTTTTTCATCTGGAAAAATGGATCCATGTTATATGGTCTCAAAGTTTTGCTGCGATGGGAGTTCTGAGAAGAACCCCAAATGGTCCAGTCCATTGGAGTTTTAGGTCTGTGGTATGTAGAGTTTTTTTTTTTTTTTTGAGTTGTAGTCTCACTCTGTTTCTCAGGCTTGAGTGCAGTGGCACACTCACGGCCACCCCAGTGTCAACTTGCTAGGCTCCTTCTGTCTCAGCCTTTCAAGTAGCTGGAACTACGGGTGTGTGTTACCATGCTTGGCTCATTTTTGATTTATTTTAGAGACGAGGTCTCGCCAATTTGACTGGGCTGGTCTTGAACCCACAGACTCAGGCAATTCACTTGCCTTGGCCTCCCAAAGTACTGGGATTACAGGCTGAGTCGCTGAGCCCATCCTATATGTAGAGTTTTTAAATAAGACCCAATCTCCAGGAGGTAAAGGGGTTCCAATATATGGTGGTTGTAGGGGTTTTGGGAGTACCTGGTCTGCATGTTCCCGTAAAAAGTGTCTTACTAGATTAAGGGTAGGGATGTAATCTCCTAGGAGGGACGGTTGTTTGGGAAAATTTTCTAAGAGGAAGGGCGTGCCGTACACGAGTTCAAAAGGGCTGAGAAAGGAAGGTTCTCGTGTATGGACACGAATGTGGGTCAGTGCTATGGGAAGAAATTCTGTCCAGGGCTGCTGAAGTTCTAGAGAAAGTTTGATTAAGTGTTTTTAATAATACCATTAGCCTTTTCTATTTCCAGAAGACTGGGGCCTGTAAGGAATGTGAAGTTTCCAGGTTATATTTCAGGCCTTTGTGACCTGTTGGGTAATGTTAGGGATTAAGGCTGGCCCATTGTTGGATTGAAGAGTTTGGGGAAGTTCGAAGCAAGGAATTATTTCTTGAAGGAGGACCTTAGTTACCTCAGCGGCCTTTTCATTGGTGGAAGGGAAAGCTTCTACCCATTCCAAGAAGGTGCCTACTAAGGTTAATAAGCATCTGTGCCTTTTGTGGGTGGTATGTGTGTAAAGTCCATTTGCCAGTCCTGTCCCGGAATATGACCTCTCACCTGATGGGTGGGGAAGGAAGGTGGTCGGATAGCACCCTGAGGGGAGACTGTTGTACAGATTGTACAAGCTCGTGTGATTTCCTGAAGGGGGGAACCTAAATTTTTGCAAGTTAACAGAAGTACTAAAAGGTGTTTGAGGAGGTCTGTATCCAATATGAAGGGTTTAATGTATTTGTGAAACTATGGTATGTTCTTGAGCTTCTGGAAGCATGTAAAACCCTTGGTTTAAGAGCCAATTATCCTGTTTATATGGTCCTTTATCTAAAAGGTCTGTTCTTTCTTTCTTTCTTTTTTTTTTTTGAGTTGGAGTCTCACTCTGTCGCCCAGACTGGAGTGCAGTGGCTGCTCCCGGCCACCGCAGCCCCAACCTATTGGGCTCCAGCCATCCTCCTGCCTCACCCTTCCGGGCAGCAGGAACTACAGGCGCGCGCTACCACACCCAGCTAATTTTTTTGATTTATTGTAGAGATGAGGTCTCGCCAAGTTGCCCAGGCAGATCTCAAACCCTCGGGCTCGGGCAATCCACTCACCTCAGCCTCCCAAAGCACGGAATTACAGGCTGAGCCACCGAGCCCGGCTGGTCTGTTCTTTCTTCGGGAGCATAGACAGAGTTAACAGCTTCGGGAATGGCTATTAATTGAGGAACTGGGCTGCTAAGAAGAGACACCTGTTTAGCTTCCGTGTCTGCCCTGTTGTTTCCCAGGAAAATTGATGTCCCTTGCAGTGGATTACACTGACTTTTTTTGGTAGATTGGCTGCTTCAAGTAGTTTGAGAATGCAAGGGGCATTGGTTGTGGGGGAGTCCTTGGAGGATAGGAACCCTTGTTCTTTCCAAATATTGGCATAGGAGTGTGGGATGTGGAAGGCATATTTAGAGTCAGTATAGATGTTAGCCTTTTTGCCATTAGCTAGAGTGAGGGCACTGGTAAGGGTAGTGAGCTTGGCTTTTTGAGAGGTTGTTCCATGGGGAAGGGGTTTAGATTCAATAATGTTGGTATCTGATACAATAGCATATCCGGCGATGTTTCCTTATTGGAAGTAAGCATGGAGCTGTCATCGATATACCATGTAGCCTCTGCATCTTCAAGGGACTCGGATAAAATTTGAGGAAAGTCTGGTTGTAATTCTTCAAGGATCTCTATGCATGAGTGAGTAAGGGGCTTGGTATTATCTGGTAAGAGTGTTGCTGGGTTCAGATTTGGGCATTTTTCTATGACAAAGTTAGGGGATTCAATAAAAGTAATATGTAATAATTGTATTCTTGATGGGGAGAGAAATCCTATGGCTTTATAGTAAAGCAAATCTTTTAAATCATGTGGGCAAAAGATAGTAGTTTTCTGGCCAAGGGTACGTTTTTTATTTTCCTGAGCTAGGGTGGCTGTGGCTGCCAAGGCTCACAGGCATATTGGGTATCCTCTAACTGTGTTGTGGAGTTGTTTAGAAAGATAGGCAACTAGTGTAAATGCAGGCCCTTTTCTTTGACCTAGGCCCCCTGAGGCTATCCCTCTCCTCTCTGTGGTGTATAGGAGGCCAGGGTGGGAAAGCTCAGGAAGTGCTAAAGCTGGGGCAGAGAGCAAAGTCTGTTTCAGTGCATTGGAAGGCAGGACCAGATGGACAGAGGGGCTTATTGGTTCTAGGAAGCTGTCTTTTGCTGCATTATAAAAAGACTTAGCTAGGAGACTAAAGTTGGGGATCCATAAACAGAGGAATTCGGTGAGACCGAGGAAGGGCAAAATTTCAGTTTTAGTGGTAGGCATGGGTAAGTTGGATATAAGGGCTTTTCGATCTACTGTGATTTTCCTTTCAGTAGAGGAGGGAGACTACTAAATATATAACTTTGGGTGTACAGAGTTGGACCTTGGATGGGGAAATGCTGTACCCTTTTTCAGCAAGAAAGTTTAAGAGCTGAGCTGTATGTTGGGTGCACTGTTCTAAGGAAGGGGTGCATAGAAGGACATCATCTATATATTGGAGAAGTGTGCCGGGAGCAAGATTAAGAGACGCTAGGTCAGAGAAAAAAAGAGTTTTGTGATGATTAGCTTAAGGCCTTGTTGGTGTGTTAAGGAGATGGGGTATTGAGGTTGATTTGGGAATTTGGATGGATCTTTAAGGTGTATTTGGACTGGAGTGTGGTGGGTTGCAATGGAAGGGGTAGAAGTATCCCAGACCTTTGGGTTAACAATGAAGCAGGGAGAGGATAAGACAGGGGTTGTTTGGGTTGGGACATATCTTGTTGGTTGAGGAGAAGGAGAAAGGCAGATTGTGAGGTGGGGAGGTGGAAGGAAAGTGTAGCCTGGAATTTGATTAAAAGGTCTTGACCAAGAATGGGGATAAGGCATTTAGCCTGTAATAAAAAGGAGTATGTGAATGAAGTATTTTGGATAATGCATAACATAGGTTCAGTAATTGGGGAAGACAATATAAGGTCGTCAACCCTGGCAATGGAAATGTTGGAGGGACGAGCAGGTCCCGAAAATTCGAGAAGGGCAGAGTAAGTGGCCCTGTATCTACTAAAAAGGAGATGGGCTTACCTGCCACTTGGATAGTCACCCGGGGCTCTGAGATTGAGATGGAAGACGGGGACGTGGACCCTGGGCACCTTCAATCTTCAGCGGTGAGGTTGGATAGATTCAGGACAGGAACAGGAGGGGATGCAGTCCTCCTTTGAGGAGAGAGAGCAGTCAGCCTTTCAGTGTCCTGGTTGTCTGCATAGTGGGCAGGGTTTTGATGGAGGCTGGGAGTTTGGATATGTTCTTGCCAAATGGCTCTCCTTGCCGCATTTGAAGCATGGCCTGGTGGTGCTTTTGAGGGGCTCCTTTAAATGGGGCATTTGGCTCGGAGCCCTTAAGGGCTGCCGCCAGTATTTGGCCGAATTTCTCTCTTTTTTCTAGCTTTGCCTGCTCTTCCCTATTATTAAAGACTTTAAAAGCCATACTACCAGCCAGGCACAGTGGCTCAAGCCTGTAATACCAGCTTGGAGACTGAGATGAGAGGATTGCTTGAGTCTGAGGGTTCGAGACCAGCCTAGACAACTTGGTGAGACCTCATCTCTACAATAAATAAAAAAAAATTAGCTGGGCGTAGTAGCGCTCTCCTGTAGTTCTGGCTACTTGGAAGGTTGAGGCAGAAGGATCACCGGAACCCAGCAGGTTGACTCTAGGGTGGCCATGAGCATCACTCCAGTCTGGGTGATGGAGTGAGACTCTAATTTAAAAATCAACGGCATACTAAGGAGGTCTCATTGAGGGGTTTGAGGCCTTTTGTCAGTCTTTTTGAGCTTTTCCCTGATGTTGAGGCTGACTGAGAGATAAAGTGAGTATTAAGAACAACTGTTCCTTCAGCTGAGGCCGGGTCAGTTTAGTATATTTTTGGAGAGCCACTGTCAAGTGGGTCAGAAATTGAGCTGAGTTTTCATCTGAGTTTTGGGTGATTTCTCCGATTTTATCATAATTAACAGCCTTACGGGCAACCTTTTAGAGGCCTGCAACGAGGCAGGTTATCATGTGGTTGTGTGATGCTCGACCGGGTCTACTGGTTTGATAATCCTAGTTGGGCCCTTCTTGGGGAACTGCAGTCACCCCTACCGGCTTTTGGTCATCTAACTGATGAAGCTCTTTGGCGTGAACCGGTGCTGCCAACCAGACGTGTTCCTTCTCATCGGATAGAAGAGTGGGTGAGAGGATTACGTAAAGGTCATGCCAGGTTAAACCACAAGATTGGGTTAAATATGTAGATTCCTTAAGATAAGTGTCAGGGTCAGAGGAGAAGGAGCCTAGTCTTTTTTCGATTTGGAAGAGGTCAGTGAGAGATAAGGGGACATGGACATGCACTATCCCTTCAGCACCGGTTACCTCTCTGAGCCAGCCCGGATGTGTGGGGTTTATAGGAACAGCGGGAGGATCCAGATGTTTGTGTCCAGTATGAGATCGGTTGAGGGTAGGAGAGGGAAGTTGTGGTTTAGGAGTCTCGGTGGAAGGAGGTGCCTTACTGAGGGAGATCATACAGAAGATTGTCCAAAATGGAACATTCTTTTGAGATGAAAAGGGCTTCTATTTATAATTATGCCAGCACTATCCTGGGCAAATGAAATGGTCTTTCTATCTGTATGCCCTGCTGAGGAATTATGTCTTTTCCCTGATGCTGTGAGAGGCTAATCTAATGGGGGCTGTGGAAATTATGTGTAGTTTAAGGTTCAGAGCTAAGGGTCAGACTCACTTGATCTTATTTCAGTTCTCCAAGTGGGATGGTTAATTTTATGTGTCAACTTGACTGAGCTAAGGGATGCTCACATAGCCAGTAAGCTGGTAAAACATTATTTCTAAGTGTGTCTGTGAGGTGCTTCTGGAAGAGACTAGCATTTTAATTGGCAGACTGAGTAAAGAACTGTGCTGGCATCATCCAATCTGTTGAGGGCCTGAAAAGAACAAAGAGGTGAAGGAAGGGCAAATTTGCTTATCTTCTCCTGCCTCAGACATTGGAGCTCCTGGTTCTCGGACCTTCATGTTATGGTCTGAGTAACACTCAGCTGCTCCCCTTGATTCCCATAAATCGAAGGGGCAGAGAACTGGTAGAAAGTTTATTTCTGAGTTTGAATCCAGGGAACAGAGCCGGACTTGAGGTCTTTTTAAAATAGTTCTGCTCGCCCTCCAGGCTTTTACAGTTCACGTATATAGTCCAGAGTTGTCAGTACCTATACATTAGCCACGTAACCAGCAGAGCATTGTTTAGGACTTAAGTTACAACTGCATTTTACATTTAGATTAGTGACATATGAGAGAAAAGGAAGTTTATCATGTGTTACAAAAGTTACCCAAGTCACAAGACTCATGATTATATTGATACAAAAGTTATACAAATCACAAGACTTATGATTACATTGATACTATATTGTTCAAACCTATGATTACTAAGAAGGGAAGTAAATAAGGATTACATCTTTGGGTGCAGTCTGCAAGGAAGTCAAGGATCCCCTGAAGTTACCGACTGGGGGTGTCCTTCTCTAGGGGCTGTGGCAACATCAACAGACATTAGTGGGTCTCTGTATCATTCAGACTTGGGGTCTTGAACCATGTGGGACACTTCCTCCCCCATCCCCTTGTTAGTACTCAGACTTTCATACTTGGACTGAATGACACCACCAGCTTTCCTGGCTCTTCAGCTCCAGATGGCAGACCTTGGTACCTCTCAGTTTCTATATTTACATGAGTCAATTTCCTAACAAATCTCTTATAAATCTCTCTCTCTATACCCTATTCTCTTGTAAATCAATATATATGCTATTGGTTCTGTTTCTCTGGAGTACTTTGAGTAACACACCAAAGTCAATATGTCTAATCTGTTAAACATCTATTTAATTTCCTTTTTTTTTTTTGAGTTGGAGTCTCACTCTGTCGCCCAGACTGGAGTGCAGTGACCGCTTCCGGCCACCGCAGCCTCAACCTGCTGGGCTCCGGCGATCCTTCCTCCTCAGCCTTCCGAGTAGCCGGAATTACAGGCATGCGCTACCACGTCCGGCTAATTTTTTGATTTATTGTAGAGATGAGGTCTCGCTGCCCCAGGGGGGTCGCGAACTATTTAATTTCTTTATCAGCAAATATTAAAACCCTATTTAAAAAGTAGGCCGGGCATGGTGGCTCATGCCTATAATCCCAGCACTTAGGAGACCAAGGTGAGAGGATTGCCTGAGCCTACGGGTTTGAGACAAGTCTGGGCAACTTGGTGAGACCTCATCTCTACAATAAATCAAAAAGTTAGCCTGGTATGGTGGCATGTACCTATAGTTTCAGTTACTTGGAAGGCTGAGGGTGGAAGGATCGCCTGAGCCCTGGAGGTCGAGGCTGCAGTGACTAGGAGCATGCCACGGCACTCCAACCTGGGTGACAGAGTGAGACTTCAACTCAAAAAATAAGATCAAATAAAATAAAAAGTAGATATTCTTAGAAGGATAATGTCTACCTGCCTTTAAATGCCTATGCAAAATTGTTCTAGATTATTCTCACCAGGAACAGTAATTTTAAGAAAGAAAAAAAGTAAGCAAAAAGACAAGAGCTACATTCTTTTCAAGGAGTTCATGAAATGAAATGGTAATTGAGGACACACATGAGATAAGGTTAGTGGTTCCATGGAAATTCATAGGGCAGAAGCATACAGAGACATTTTATTCTCTTTGCAGCTTTCACTTGTATCTAACCAATTTGGGTATTCGGGTAGGGAAGCCAGAACTTGAACCCTGGTAGCTGGATGTAGAGCCCACACTCCAAGGCATTACATTGATAAGGCTATTACATTTGTCTGAAAGAAATACATATGATAAACTGCCTAACAGAGCGAGGCCCCAAGGGACAAAGTCAGACCACAAAAGAGAACGAGTGAACTGCCTTCTAAAGAGGGTTTTTGTCAATTGACAGGCTGCTGGTTAAGCAGCTTAAAGAGCTTGGGTCTGCAGACATGGGCTCACAAAAATGGCTTGAAGCTGGAGCAGAGCTCAAATGTTCTGCATGGAAAGGAAAGCGAGGAGCACAGAGGGAGAATAAAGAAGGGAGAAGCCAGAGGGACTGGAAGGAGTATGGGAAAGCTTGGCAAGAAAGCCCTTCCTACGACAATTCTGTTGGGGTCAAGGCCAGACAAGGCCTTTAAGAGAAGAGAAATATCTAATGTGCTGCTGGATTTGACCCTGCTCTGTGATCCACAAAGCTTCAGTAAAGACCAGACAAATGAAGTCAAAGTGCTAGGAGTAATGAGGTCTTGCAATAGTTAGTGAAGGGTTTGTGCTCTGCTTTTAAGTTGACATAATCAAGATATAGTTAAGATACTTGGGCGGCTGACCAGTGGGCATTTTCTTTTCTTTTTTTTTTTTTTTTGAGTTGGAGTCTCACTCTGTCACCCAGACTGGAGTGCAGTGGCCGCTCCCGGCCACTGCAGCCTCGGCCTGCTGGGCTCCGGCGAGTCTTCCGCCTCAGCCTTCCGAGTAGCCAGAATTACAGGCATGCGCCACCACGCCCAGCTGATTTTTTGATTTATTGTAGAGATGAGGTCTTGCTGCCCAGGCGGGTCTCGAACCCGCGGGCTCAGGCAATTCACTCACCTCAGCCTCCCAAAGGCGCGGGATTACAGGCTGAGCCACCGAGCCCAGCTTGGGCATTTTCTTTAATAAAAAATTGTGCTTTTTTTTTTTTTTTTTTTTTTTTTTTGAGTTGGAGTCTCACTCTGTTGCCCAGGGGCTGGAGTGCAGTGGCAAGCTCATAGCCAGCCCAGGGTCGATCTGCTGGGCTCCGGAGATCCTTCTGCCTCAGCCTTCCAAGTAGCCGGAACTACAGGTGCATGCTACCATGCCCGGCTAATTTTTGATTTATTGTAGAGACAAGGTCTTGCCAAGTTACCTGGACTGGTCTCGAACCTGCAGGCTCAGGCAATCCACTCACCTTGGCCTTCCAAAGTGCTGGAATTACAGGCTGAGCCACCAAGCCCGATCTTAAAATGTGCTTATTTTTAGAGGCAACAAAATTATAGTTAGATAGAAGGAATAAGTTTTACTTTCTATACCACTGTAGGATGACTATAGTTAACAATAATATATAGTTTCAAATAACTAGGAGGATGTTGACCGTTCCCAATGCAAAGAAAGGATAAATGGGCTGGGCACGGTGGTTCATGCCTATAATCCCAGCACTTTGGGAGGCTGAGGTGAGAGAATTGCCTGAGCCCACAGGTTTAAGACCAGCCTGGGCAACTTGGCAAGACCTCATCTCTACAACAAATCAAAAAAATTAGCTGGGTGTGGTGATGCATGGCTGTAGTTCTAGCTACTTGGAAGGATGAGGCAGAAGGATCACCTGAGCTCAGCAGGTCAAGGTTGCAGAGGCCGTGAGTGTGCCACTGCACAGAGTGAGACTCCAACTCAAAAAAAAAGAAAGGATAAATGTTTGAGATAATGAATATGTTAGTTAACCTGATCCGATCACTCTACATTATAAGTCTAAAACATCACTATGTACCCCATAAATACGTATAATTATTACTTGCCAATTAAAAATAAATAAATAAGATAATAAAAATTTTAAAAACATTAAAAAAAATATGCTTATTTGGAAACTTGGCTGGGAGTCAGGAGAGGCAGGGAGGAAGTAAACAGTGGACTAAGGAGACCATAATTCTGGGAGAGCTGACATTGATGAAATGAGAAACAACACAAAGGAAGAAAAAAGGATTAGAGTTCCAGAGAGAATTTGAGCAGGAAGTTCTGTTAAGATTCTAACTCAAGCTGGGCTTGGTGGTTCAGCCTGTAATCCCGCGCTTTGGGAGACTGAGGTGAGTGGATTGCCTGAGCCCGCGGGTTCGAGACCCGCCTGGGCAACTTGGCGAGACCTCATCTCCACAATAAATCAAAAACTTAGCCGGGTGTGGTAGTGCATGCCTGTAGTTCCAGTTACTTGGAAGGCTGAGGCGGAAGGATTGCAGGAGCCCAGCAGATCGAGGCTGCGGTGGCCGGGAGCGGCCACTGCACTCCAGTCTGGGCGACAGAGTGAGACTCCAACTCAAAAAAAAAAAAAAAAAAAGATTCTAGCTCAAATGCAGACTTGGAGTGATAAAGCACAGTGAGGAAAGGGACAGGTGATGTAGAGATCCCTGTATCACTGAGGCTTGAGTAGCTCCCACCAAGAATCTTAGAGAAACATGATTCATGGTTAAGAGGCCCAGTAAGCAAACAATAGGGACACCTGGGGACAAGTTTCAGTGATGTTGCTGAAGATTATCCTATGGAGCTTTGGTGAAATCATAGGCTGTTTTCCTCCATCTGGTTTTATTTTTGTTTCTCCGATTATGCCAAGTAGATTGACCAGGTGAACACGTAAGATGGAAAAAGGCAAGCTTGTGACTTTTTTCCTATTACTACTTCTTCCTCTGTTCCTTTCCAATTTTGCCCAACCTCCAGAGCAGAGAATATGAACATTTTTAAGATGAAAGATCTTGCGGGTGGCTCATTCCTGTAATTCCAGTACTTTGGGAGACAGAGGTGAAAGGATTGCCTGAGCCCAGGGGTTCAAGACTAGCCTGGTAGCTTGGCAAGACCTCATCTCTACAATAAGTCAAGAAATTAGCTGGGCGTAGTGGTGTGTACCTGTAGTTCCAGCTACTTGGAAGGCTGAGGTGGAAGGATCACCTGAGCCGTACATGGAGGCTATAGCAGCCATGAGTGTGCTACTGTACTCCAGCCTGGGTGACAGAGAGACACTTTGACTCAAAAAGAAGAAAAAAAAAAAAAGAATAAAGATTGTTTAATGTCAAAAATCTCAGAAAAATTTGCTTCTACTGATTGATTACAAAATAAACATTGTCAAAGATATTGCTAATGCAATAACATTTTAATTGGATATTTATCTTATTAATTTTAATAACACCTAAGGATAGTTAAAAATAAACATGTGTTTGTTAGGATATGTAATAGAGATCTGAAAAACAGTGGCTTAAAGTACATAGAAACTTATTTCCCTACAACATGGAAGTGTAGTACAGGGGCTCCTTGGTCATTGACAACCCAGGCTACATAGTCACTAGAGTGTGACTCTTGTCATTATGATCCAAGATAGAAATCTACATAACATTTCTACATCAAGAAGTAAGGTGGAAAAAAGGAGAGAAAGAAGATGTTAAGGACATGCATGTCAGTTGTCTCTTAAGGAAATTTTTGGAAACTTCCATGTAATCTTTTCTTCTATATCCTATTGGCCAGAACTTAGTTACGTATCTATATCTAGCTGCAAAGGAGACTGGGAAATGGAGTTTTATTCCTGGCTGTCATGTGCTCAAATAAACTGTGGACACTCAAGAAGGGCAAATGTTTACTGGTGTAACTAGCACTTTCTGCCCCAACAGATGTGTGTGATTTGTCCACAACCCATAGCAATTTAGTGCAGAGTCAGTACTAGATAGAAACCAGTTCTCCCAGGTTTCCTGCTGCCTGTTGTCTGGTAGCATTTTTATTCTAGCTCCTTATCTTGTCTGCTGAATATCATAAATATCTCATGGGTCGGTGCCTCTCTGGTGGCGTACCAGGTTTTCTTAAATTGCCATTTTCCTTTGTGTGTGTGAGACATTCTGCAATATATGTGAGGCTGTGTGTGAGTCCTGTAGCCACATTTAATCCCACATAACAGAAAGTTTTCAAGTCACAACAGATAAGACATTTGGGGTTTAGGACAGTCCCTGGGGCACGTGTGAAAGTGCAGAGAAAGCAAGGAGGCAAACATGAATTGGTGGCAGCTCCGGAGTAATTCGCAAGATAATCAGAAGCTGCATTTGGCAGAGACTGAGATGAGACCCTTGGAGGTATGTAAGGGTGAAATATGTGAATAATAAAGTAAGTTCTTAGAGCTTGGGTGATCTCTTGTATGACATAAATTTCAGAAAGTGAAACAAATATTTATGATTTTTGACTATGTTATTGCTGTGCACAGCTCAAGACTAAAGATGGGAGCTTTATCATTTGAACAGGGCATAATAGCTACGGCTTCCAATGTCCTTTTCCTTTTCCTTTGTGCACTATTGTGAACTAGCAGGTACAACTGGGGTATCACCATTGGCAGAAAATTGGCACTTATTCTACTTAACACATCTTTGAAATCCAAAAAAGAATATTTTATTTATTTATTTTTTAATCGGAGTCTCTCTATCACCCAGGTTGGAGTACAGTGGCATGCTCATGGCCACTGCAGCCTCGCCTGCTAGGCTCAGGTGATCCTTCTGCCTCAGCTTTCCAAGTAGCTGGAACTACAGGTGAGCACCACCATACTCCAACAAATTTTTTGATTTATTGTAGAGACAAGGTCTCACCAAGTTGTCCAGGCTGGTCTTGAACCCCTGGGCTCAGGCAATCCTCTCACCTCCACCCCTCCCAAAGTGCTGGGATTACAGGCGTGAGCCACCATGCCTGGCAAGAACCATTTAAAACTAGTATCATCTTACTCTGTTTACAAACCATATTGTTATTTTTGATAACAGAAAGAGGATGTACACATAATTATAGATGTAGATATAAATATCTAGTTTAGTTTTGCACATCTTTCTTCAGGAACAGAGAAAGTGGAACCAGCTCCTGACTCTGGTGTGAAATCTCTAATTGGTTTGTTATTTCTAGCATGCTGAGGCAGAGGAATCAGACAGGGTTTAAGCAGGAAAGTGGGATTACCAGGAGTATTATGGTGAAAAGAATTCATTTACACCATTATGGGAGAAGCTGGGGAAGTGCAGATCTGAAAGGAAGAGTTGGAAGATTAGTGAAAAATTCCTAATCTGCCCCAATGGTGGGCAGTTTGGAAAGCAGATACAACCAGTTGCCAGAGTAGGAAAGCTGGTTGAAGGGTGTTATCTTTGCTTCTAAGAGTCTGTAGCCAAAATCTGGTGGTGGGCTGTGGGATGCTAACTGGTCAGTAGATTGGCAGTTGGGAAAAGCTGAACAGGAGAGAGCAAGGATAAACTGCAAGCTGTCCACACCTCTCTGTCTGTCTGTCACCTTCAGAAAATAATGGTTACTGGCTTTACTCCTGCCTTCCAAATTTCACACAAGTTTTTCTTTTGGCCAGCTCTATCTCTGAACCATAAGGAACTACCATAGGAAAAGTAGTTCCAACTAAACCAAGTTGAAACAGTACATACTCCTACAATAAAATAGCCAAATAAGGGGAACTCAAGCAATCTTCCCACCCCAGTCTCCTGAGTAGCTGGGGCTACAGGCATGACCCACCATGCCCGGCCCATTCTAAGAAAAATTCTGATAATGAGTCCCCAGTTCACCTGGCTTATAAATTCTCAAGTATAGAAATGAGAAAGCCATAGGAAGTTAACCAGTTGTAAAACAGCACACTGTTTACATATTTAAGTATGGGATAGCTATAAAATATTGCTCTTAAAATTCTTATTATAAATATGGCTTGGTTTCTAGTAGTTATAGGGTAAAATGTCCAAGAGAATTAGTTGGAACACTGAATGCTTTCCTGCGTTTGACAAAGTGTCTAGAACAGAGGGCTATACTCTGTGGAACATAAAGTATCCCACGCCATTTAGAAAAGCAATTTATCCCAGTAACAATATCTCTAATAGTTTCACACTTGGTGCTTATTAATGCTCATTACAGATTATTTCCCTTAGCTCCATTACGCTTTAATCTTAGATGTTTTCTGGCACATTAACAATATGGTAGACCACCAAAGGAAGGCTGGTCACAGGCATAATGCTATGCAAAAAACTGATTTGGCCAGTGAATTGAATTGATTAGAAAACTAGAATAGGATCTTAGTCTACTCAGAAGATTCCAGTAGGCTGTGGAATCAAGGACAGTCTTGTCTTCTACAGAGTAGAGGCCTCAGAGAAGCATTAGGCTGGGAGACTCCAAAGAAGATACTTCTTTAGTCTTGTTTTTCAGAGAATTCATATAATATTGGAGAGTATGTGGAACAGCTTCAGGCTTAACACTTTAACTTTTTAATCCTAGACCCAGAGTAGTTTGGGAGGCACGGAAAACGGGTTTCTCTTCTTCCACAGGCTTCCATTAGCTATGCGCATGGCTGACCCAGGGCCAAACCATGGAGGAGGAGTACTCCTCTGCTGCCTCTCCCTTCCATTCTCTTTTGCCTTTTAGACACTCCCTCCCCTGGTGCTGTGTGTCCTCATTAAGCCTTTGGTTGCCCAAGGTCACTCAGTGTTGTTTACTCCTTAGGTCATATTGATTGGGCAAAAGCCCTAAGCTTCAAACTTTCCATTTTCTCTGTCCCCATAAAAATGTTCCCTTTTCAATGTCCCTCTAAGACCTTCCCTCAGCTAATATCACAGTACTGCTAATGGGTCCAAAAATACTCAACCAACAAGTGTCTCTTCAATGGTGGTAATTGGGTGTGTCTGGTTTCCCAGGTTTCCTTATAGGTTTCAAATTATGTAGTCTGATAGGAAGGTAATTTGGGCAAGCCTTTGGAAGTCTCCACTGGCCACCTACTCCACCTATGTGTAGGGTAAATCACCGACATCAATGTCTGTTTGGTTAATTATTAATGTGATTGATTGATGGTTAGTGATTGCTCAAACCCAAAGGTCATAAATGTTTTGCATCTATTAGGTACTTAATAAATGCTTGTTGGCTGAAGAAGTCTTTGTCCAAGGATTTTTCTCTTTAAATTACAAAGACAAGTGAGACACCAACATTCCAGTAAGGAGAAATTTTGGAGGGAGAAGAGCAATTATAGATGGTGAGATCGGGTGTGTGACCATGTGAGTAGAATGCATAGCAAAAGACATCTGAGGTGATAGGCCAGGTTTTCCAGCATACTTGAACTTGTGGTAAAATTTTACAAAGGAGGTTAGTCAGGCTGGGCCCTGTGGCTCAAGCCTGTAAAACCAGCATTTTGGGAGGCCAAGGCGAGAAGATTGCCTCAGTCCAAAGGTTTGAGACCAGCTGGGGTGACTTAGTGAGACCTCGTCTCTACAATAAATAAAAAAATAAGCCGGGTGTGGTACCAATGCCTGTAGTTCCAGCTACTTGGAAAGCTGAGGCAGAAGGATCACCCGAGCCCAGCACGTTGAGGCTGCAGTGGCCATGAGCGTGCCACTGCACTGTAGCTTGGGCGACAGAGTGAGTCATTGTTGGGGTCTCTCATGGAAAAAGCCCACGTGTAGGTGTGCCAAACAAAACCACTGACCAAGCCCAACTCAGCCAGTGCCTCAGATCATTTGTAGGAGCATATCCTTTTCTAGTGGGACTTGGATCTCTCAGATTCCTTTCACAGATCCCATTAGAGTCTCAGTCTTACAAGGTGTAGGCCTTTCTGCTCAGGTCTGGGAGGTGTAACACATTTTGCCTGAAGCATTTACTGCCCATAGGGTATATTTGATGATTGACACAGGCCACTTAATATTGAATACATTTCGCCTTTTTCACTACCTTACATTTCGCCTTTAAACTACCCAGTGAGAGCAGGGACTACGTTTTGGTATCCTAGGGTCAGCTCAGGGTTGTGGGTACGATAGGAATTTAGAGATGGTGGTTACTGATGGTGTTTGGCTAATTGCTTTGACCACATAGTGTAGTACAGCAAGAAGTAGACTTGGGGTGAATCTTGGTTTTGTTATGTGGTCGTCTTCAACTTTGAGGCACACATGACCTCTCTGGGCCTCAGTTTCTTCATTTATAAAATAGAGGCCTGATGGTTTTGCCTACTTCCCAGCATTCTTGAGAAGGTCAAATCAGATCATGCTTATAAAAGTGCCTGGTCAACTCTAAAACACTTTACAAATGTAAGATGTGTGTATGCATACACATAACTACATGGATACCTTTTTTTATTTACTAAAATATCTTTAGAGTAATTAAAAAAAAATTCTGATAAATCTGCTTGAAGAAGTCGAAATTCCAAAACTCCCAAAGATTCAGTGCTTCAAAGAAGGGAGTGAAAATGTTTCGCCTAGGTTGAGGCATGTTTTGTTTATTTGCTTTTCTTTTTTTCATTTGCATGGGGGGGAAGAGAATAGAGTGAAGAGGAGAGACACGTGACATTACCAAGAGCTAGAGATATGGGACATTACTATCTCTAGGCAATATTTCTAAAGCCACATGGACCAGACTGTTTCCCACTAAGAATTTTTAAACACAACTTAGGAAATAAATTCTGCCCTCTTAAGCTCATTGTCATCCTTAGAATGCTATCCGCTGGGACACAGGAAATGGGCCTTTTATTTGTTCTGTACATGTTGGCATGCTTCAGGAGTGTTAGATGACAAAACTGGGGAGGGTTGGTACAGCCAGAAGTCAGGAAGGACCTGCAGGGTTAACATGTGGAGGGCCAAGGTGAGCCACAGCTGGCCATGCCTGGTGAGTGTAGCAGAGACCACGGTGGGTGCCGACTTTGACTTAGCGAGACCAGGGGAGGCCAGCTACTGGGAGGAGAGGACAGTGAAGGCCCAGGATGGGAAATCATGAACTAGATGATATGACTGAGGAAAATATCACAGCTTTCCATGTCATAACCAGGAAATTAACCAACTTCCAGAAGTAGAACATAATCCACTTGAGCATGGGTCAGCATTGGACTTAATACTGCTCTCTGAGGCCTAACAATTCTTTTAAAAAGTGTTGTAGTAGTCAGGCTCGGTGGCTCAGCCTGTAATCTCACACCTTTGGGAGGCTGAGGTGAGAGGATTGCCTGAGCCCACGGGTTCGAGACCCACCTGGGCAGCGAGACCTCATCTCTACAATAAATCAAAAAATCAGCCGGGCGTGGTAGTGCATGCCTGTAATTCTGGCTACTTGGAAGGCTGAGGCGGAAGGATCACTGGAGCCCAGTAGGTCGAGGCTGCGGTGGCCGGGAGCAGCCACTGCACTCCAGTCTAGGCGACTGAGTGAGACTCCAACTCAAAAAAAAAAAAAAAAGTGTTGTGGTTAAAAAAAAAAATTGGAGCAGTGAAGATCTGCAAAAAAATTGTTGTGGTAAAATATGCATAATATGAAAATGACTATTTTAATCATTTTTAAGTGTACAGTTCTGTGACATTAAGTACATTCACATTGTTGTGTAACTGTCACCAACATGTATCTCTAGAACTTTTTTTATCTTCCCAGAATGAAACTGTACCATTATAATTCACTCCCTGTTTTTTTCCCCCCTTCAGTCTCTGGAAACCACTTTTCTACTTTGTTTCTACACATATGACTATTCTAGTTACCTCACGTAAGTGAAACATAAAATATTTTTCCTTTTGGGACTGGCTTATGTCATTTAGCCTACTGTCTTCAAGGTTCATCCATGTTGTAGCGTGTATCAGAACTTTTTTCCTTTTCAAGACAGAATAATAATCCATTGCATGCAGAGGCAAGAAGATTACCTGAGCTTAGGGGTTTGAGAACAGCTTGAGCAACATGATGAGACTTCGTCTCTACAATAAATAAAAAAATCAACTGGGCATGGTGGCACATGCCTGTGGTTCCAGCTACTTGGAAGGCTGAGATGGAAGGATCACCTGAGCCCAGCAGGTTGAGACCGTGGTGGCCGAGAGCATGCCCCTGCATTCCAGTCTGGGCGACAGAGTGTGACTCCAACTCAAAAAAAAAAAAAAAAAAAAAATTTCCATTGCATATGCAGGTATCTTTTCTGCAAAATGATTTGATTTTGTAAAATGATTTGAGACCACATTTTATCTATCCATTCATCCATTGATAACATTTGGGTTGTTTATACCTTTTGGCTATGGTGAATAAGGATGCTATGAACATGGATGTGCACATATCTCTTTGAGTCCTGCTTTCACTCCTTTTGGGCATATATGCAGAAATGGAGTTGCTGGATCATATGGCAATTTTATCTCTAATTTTGGGGGGAATTTTCATGCCGTTTTCGACAGTGGCTGCACCTTTATGACTACGTAACATTCCATCGTGTATATGTACTACATTTTTTTAATCCCGTCCAATTTTTATGGGCAGCATGGTTGGTTCCATGTTTTTGCTATTGTGAATAGTGCAATAAACACGCATGTGCAGGCTGGGCTCGGTGGTTCAGCCTGTAATCCCAGCACTTTGGGAGGCCGAGGCGAATTGATTGCCTGAGCCTGTGGGTTTGAGACCCACCCAGGCAACTTGGTGAGACCTTGTCTCTACAATAAATAAAAAATGAGCTGGGCATGGTAGCACGCTCCTGTAGTTTTGGCTACTTGGAAGGCAGAGGTAGAAGGATTGCTGGAGCCCAGCAGGTCGAGGCTGCAGTGGCCGGGACCTTGCCACTGCACTCCAGTCTGGGCGGCAGAGTGAGACTCCAATTCAAAAAAACAAGAAAACCCCATGCATGTGCAGGTATCTTTTTTGTAAAATGATTTGAGTTCCTTCAGGTATATTCCCAGTAGGGGATTGCTGGGTCATATGGAGTCAATTTCTAGTTTTTTTAGAAATTGCTACACTGTTTTTCATAGAGGTTGAACTATTTTGCATACCAGCAGTGTAGAAGCATTCCCTTTTGTCATTTTGCAAAGTGATTTTTATGTTTATTTTCCTTAACTTTTTATTTAAATGTTCTAAATGAATTATTTGCCTCTACCCTTATGAACTGTCTTCTGAGCCAGTTATTCTTGCTTCTCCCTGGTATCTTCTGGTTTTTCTGAGGAGGCTCTTGGGATTTATGCTCCTGCTGGCCTTTTCCCAGGCTGGCAGGGAGGGCACCTGCTGGGAATCCACCTCTCACCGAGGGAAAGAAGTTAGCCCAGAGCATGCACCCACCTGTCTTCAGTCCAGGGACAGGCCAGCTTCAGATCCGATCTTTGACCTGATTACCATGTTAGCTTTGAAGATGATAAACTTGGATCAGTATGGGCAAAGAGTGTCAAACTCCCCATGAACTTGAAGTAAGTAATTCAAGGTCTGGCCTCGTTTCGCAAGCATCTTCATAGCCATTGACTCTGATGTTACCATTGGGGTCACTCCCTTCTTCTACATACATTCTCTTCTACAAGTTCTTACCTGACTTGGGGTGGCTGGAAGGGAGGGTGGAGGTAGGGAGGGACTCGGTAGTTATGAGGCTGCCCTCTTGTTCAAGTTCGTGTGGAACTTGTACTGACTTGATTGAGAGGTGCCCTACTTGAAACCACAATGTTCGGCAATTCATGTTCATGCACAGACCTGGGGAATCTATTAAATATTAGGCTGTTCTTTCATGATTGATTAAAATGTCCAATGGTTTTAGAAAAGTTTTATTTGAAAGTTAAGTGCTTGTTAAAAAAACAAACTATATGGAAGAGTAAAATATGAAAGTCTTATATTACTCTTCCTTATCCCAGCTTTCCAGTGCTGGGTGTGTAGCCTTTGATATGTTACACACACATACACACACACACACACACACACACACACACACACACACACACACACACACACACACACACTCACACATACTTCAAAAAAACCCAACTAGGCCATATTATGCATACAGCGTAATATAGCTATGTTATGTCCTTTTGTCACTGAGTATATCCAAGGTATCTTTAATGTCAATTCAGTTTTACTTTGTTTTTTAAAGAAAAAGATGTAACAATAAGAAAAGTAATCAGTTTTCTGATAGATTCATATTCAGATGAAGTTTGAACCTCAGTTAAACTCTTGAATCGCTGGTACGACTGACTCTGGGCTGTTGGCCCCCTGGCATCTGCTGCTTGTCCCCACTCTTCCACGTATGCCCACCACGACGACTGTGGCATCTTATCAGGTACCCGTGGAGGGGCAGGCATGGACTCCTGGCAAGGGAGAGTCAGCACATGACCAGTTTGGCAGGAAAATGAGAAGACCGGAAGGCCTCCTGGCTCAGTTGTTGTCCCGGGTTTGGCAGAAGTACTTCACATGTTGTCTGGCTTAGACGATGCTGATGCCATTTCTCCTTATAAATGGTCCAACGTCAGCTGCCAGGCAGCATCTCCAACAGCTTATGATTTGTTTGCAGCCCAGACGCACTGAGAGGGTCAGATTACTGGAGACCTGGTTGTTTTATCCCCCACCTATAGTGTGGAGGCGTTTTGCCATTTTAATTTTGGGGGTGAAGGGGGTGTGGGGTCACGAGGGAGCTTTGATGTTATACGTAATGGTTCTAAAGGAACTTGGGTCTGACGTATTCCTTTGGACAGTCAAAAATTGGATAATCTCCAGCATTTCAGAGGTTATTACTTTCGACTAATACCCACTCTTTTAAGCTGCAGCTCTGTGAAGATGACTTCTAGATTTTCCTTTGCCCTGACCTCTCTTGAACTCCTGATCTGTTAGACCAGCTTCCTTCTCTGGATTTCCAGGCCCCTCAAATCTAATACATTCAAAAACAAGGCTTGTATCTTAACCTTTTTCTTATTTCCATCCAACTAGTCACTTAAGAGAGAAACTACTAAATCATTCTTAATTCTTTCCTCTCTAATTGTTCAATGCATCCTGTTTATTCTTGTTCAAAAATGTCTTCCAAACTTGCTCCCTTTTTTTTCTATCCCCTCTGCTACGGCCTCTATGGAGACAGTGTCATTTTTCCCCAATTCAACAAATATTTATTAAATACTACTAGGTAACAGAGACGTTCCTGTCATCCAAGGGTTCATCATTTAATGATCTCATTTAACTTCTAGAGGGATCTTATTAAATTACAAATCTGCTTGTAATTCCTCCTTGCTAAGAAACCTACATTAGCTCCTTGCTGCGTGAGATCTGACCTAACTCTATGACTGGACTAGCCTTTTTCTTACCCCAACTCTGAAATCTCACCCCTCACCATTTCCTTCACCCTCACCCTCTGCTGTCCAGCCCCAGTGCACCCACCAGGCCATAAGTTCCCAAGTGTTTCACAAATCTTTGTTTTTGCACATGCTGATTCCTCAGCTTGGAACACCTTTCTCCACATGAAATGCTTTTTAAAGATTCTGTTCAACAACTAACTTCTTTGTCAGGTCTTCACCTATTCTCTGGGTTTCTCCTGCCCTCCTCTGTGTTCTCCCGACACTTTGCTCAGAGCTCCATTGTGTACTTACCATCCTGTATTGTATGGTTTGCTCACATCTGGGACTATTTCCAGGTTCCAGACTGTCAGCAACTTGAGAGCAGGATCTGTGACTTCTTCATATTAGTATCCCTGGCATTCAACTTGATGCCTGGCACAAGATGGTAAAAAGTGGCTACCACATTGGTCAACTTCTGGAATGAATGTTGCTTTATAGGAAGCAGAGTTTTTGAGGAAAACTGTACTAGTGCCTGAACATATTATTTGTAAGTGACAAAAGCCCATATCTAACTAGCTTAAGCACAAATTGGTTTATATAACTGGCAAATCCAAGGATATATCTGGATTTGGGGGCCTGGACAATGGAGTCAAGTTTCTCTCTTATGTTCTCTCATCTCTGATCTTTTTTATAGGTTGGTCTCATTTTTTCCTGCTGAAACCTGGCACCTCTGAACCTACGGACTTATAGGTTATGATCCAAAAGGGACAGACCTTCTTTCTCTCAGCATCTACACATTAAATTTCAAAAGAGGTCTGCTTAGATCTGTATGGTTAGATACTCTGACAAATCATAGTGGACAGGCATGAAGTACCATGATTGGACAACCCTGGGTCACATGTCCTCCCCTGTGGAGCATTGTGAATGACTACCCTGAAGGAATGACATAGGATGGGGCAGTTCAACAGAAAGAGGAGTGCTGGACAGATAAAAGCAACACATGTCCACTCCAGTTGCATATTTCTGTGTTAGGAGAGTCATTAAAAAAGAAAAACATTTCATTAAATGTGTCTGTTAGTATAGCTGAGGTTCATGAGTGACCCATTTTATTGCAACAAAAGCAGAATAAAATTTTAAGATAGTAGGTATTTGTCTTAGTTCATTTTATTGCTATAATTCAATACCTCAGACTGAATAATTTATTTAGCTCATGGTTCTGGAGGCTGGGAAGTCCAAGACCATGGCACTGGTATCTGGTAAGGGCCTTCTTGCTGTATCAAAACATGGTAGAGGGTGTCATATAGTTCAAGTATCCCCTCCTCTCCTTATAAAGTCATCATGAGGGCCCTACCCTGATGACCTTATCTAATTCTAATGGCCTCCCAGAGGCCTTACCTCCAATCATTATATAAACTGGGGGATTAAGTTTTTAGCACATGAAATCTGGCAGACACATTCAAACTGTAGCAGTATTCTAGGACAATGCTTCTCAACCTGCTATGTGTACATGAAGCCCCCTGTTAAAATGCTCATTCTCATTAGGTGGGATCTGGGATTCTGAGTTTCTTATAAGCTTGTGTCAATCTGCTTGGGTTGATGAAAACAAAATATCACACACTGGGTAGCTTAAACAACAGAAATTTATTTTCTCACAGTTCTGGAGGCTACAAGTCCAAATCAAGTTTGTTTTCTGGTGAGACCTCTCTTTCTGGCTTGCAGTTGGTTACCTTCTCGCTGTGTTCTCACATGGCCTTTCTTCTGTGCATGTATGGAGAAGGAAAGGGGAAACTAAACCTGCCAATTCCTTGATCGTGGACTTCCAGCCTTCAGAACTCTGAGAAAATAAAATTCTGTTGTTTAAACCACATAGTCTGTGATATTTTGTTATGAGAACCTTGGCTGACTAACACATGACTTAAATAGGTAGATTCCATTGTACTTAGAGTGTTCTTTTGTCACTTATTTGTTAATTTATTCAACAACTATGCACTGGCTCTCTCTGGGTGCTGAGGCTATACTGGTATAACCAGGGCATGGTTCTTGTCCTAGTCTGGTGGTAGAGACATATCTGTAAGGGACCAGAGATATAGAGAAGAGTCTGGAGGTGAGAGAGCCTGGCATATCTGGGACACAGTGAATCCAATCACCAGGTCTTGCTGGGTGGTCAAGTAGGGTGGTAGGAATGACTAAGGATGAGGCTGTGGGTGTCACTGGAGCCAGATTATGTTGGGACTTAGAGGCCAAGTTGAAGAATGATGATTTTTAAGTAGAGTGGGGTAATCAGATTTGTGTTTTCAGAAGAATGTTCTAGTTGTAGTGTGGAGAAGGCTTAGAGGGGAGAACAGGGCTCTGGAGGTCCACCAAGGAGGCAGCTGCAGAGAACCAGGGAGCAGGCAAGGGGCGTGGACAGAAAGTAAGGTGCACTCATAATAGCCATTCCTTCTAGGTGTCCCTCATTATCCCTATGAGGGAATGAGGTGCTTTAAAGCAGGGTGGCCTTGCCTTACGGTTGTTAGGGTAGAATGAGGAGGCACAGGACACTGAGTTGAGTTTTTCTTTCTACCATGGGCCTGGTAAGAGCAATTTCTGGGGAGTATTTTTTTAATAAACACCCACTCCACAATACACACACATACACATCCCTCTGCTTAGTTGGTACAGGAACCTCCATTGAGCAGAACTTGCCAGACCAGTTATACAGAGATAAAACCTCAGACATTGCCACCTTCCCGGTCTCCAAAGTCAGCATGTAGGGGACTTATGTGCCCCCTAGATATCTTCCTCCCACTGCCCATGCCCTGGAAAATTCCACTCTGGCCCCCTCCCATTCATATCTCCTGCCACTGCCCTGCAGCCACATGGCATCTCCCTTTCTGGCTAACTCTCTCCAGCCTTGCTGAAGACAGACTGGAGCCAGTTTGACTGTGCACGGTTTATCAATTATTTTTGTTAGACAGCAGCAACAGCTAATCAGTTTGAGAGAGTTTAACCACTGCTCCACAACCTTCCAAGTTGCAACACAGGCGTTCTGAAGGTGGGATCTGCAAAATTCATCCTTATTTGTATTAGCCTCTAACTGAAATTTAGCATTTCCTTCAAGCTCGAATGTAGGCCACATACCACCACAAGTAGTAAAAATGCCTGTGACTTTTCCAGCAGCAGAAATCATGGCTGTTTAAATATCCTATGACAGTTATCTCAAAATATCATTTATACTTATTACTATGGTATAATTATTAGGCTTATCATTAGATTGTTATTTCACAATGAAGGTTAAGAACCTGTGCTCCGAAGTGCAATTATAGGTCTGAAAAGTTTCTCTGGCAAAGATGACCGTGCCCTACCCTGTAAAGTAGAAGGCTGGGCATTGATGATTCATTTATTCAAAGAGTGACACACTTAGAATGGATATTTTCTGAGAAACATCTTGGTCCTGGCCCCAGAAGAGGCCTGGTCTTCTCTGTGTAGTAGCCCCTTGCTGGCAACTCCTGTCCCCACTGGGGACATTTGGAATTGACTTTCACACCACACAAAGACTTAGTGAAAACACATCTGGGAACTACATGCCCGTTGAATTCTCTGCTCCTCCACAGAGCCCTCTTCAACCTTAAGTCCAACATGTGTCCCCCCCACCCAGCACAGGGACTACTAGTGGCAGCCTCATCCCCACTGCCCAAGTTGTCCAATGTGGGGTACTTTCTTCTTACACACAATGCTCAAATACCCTCTTCTAAGCTGTCTGTCAAGATCCTGCTGTCCTCCTGTCCCCAGACACTTCTTGACTGAAGCTTTGCTTAAAAAAAAATTGTACACGCACCTGTAGTTGCGGCTATTTGGAGGGCTGAGGCGGAAGGATCACCAGAGCCCAGCAAGTCGACACTGGGGTGGCTGTGAGTGCCACTGTATTCCAGTCTGGGCGACGGATTGAGACTCCAAAAGAAAAAAAAATTGTATTGAGGTGAAATTCACATAGCATAACGTTTGCCATTCTAAAGTGAACAATTCCATGGTATTTAGTACATTCACAATGTTACACAGCCACCATCTCTATCTAGTTCCAAAACATTTCCATCATTCCCAAATAAAACCCTAGACTCATTAAGCCAACACTCTCCATTCAACACTCTCTCCAGCCCCTGGCAATCACCAATCTGAATTCCGTACCTATGGATTTGCATATGTGAATATTTCATATAATTATATTTCATATAATTATACAATATGTAACTCTTTGTATCTAGCTTCTCTCACCTAGCATAATGTTTTCCAAGTTCATCCAAGATGTAGTATGTATCAGTTCTTCAGTTCTTTTCGTATGTACATGTGTATACTACAATTTGTTCATTCATTCACCCATTGATGGACATTTGGGCTGTTTCCTTCTTTTGGTTCTTGTGAATACTGCTGCTATGAACATTTGTGTATAAGGATTTGTTTGAGCATCTGTTTTCAGTTCTTTTGGATTTTTACCTGGGAGTGAATTTGCTGGGACATATGGTTAGTCTATGTTTAACTTTTGAGGAATGGACAGACTGCTTTCCACCTAAGCAGAATCATTTTACATTTGAACCAGCAGTGTATGAGGGTTACAACGTCTCTGCATCCTTGTTAACATTTGTTCTCTGAAGTCTGCTTTTGAGAGGGGGCACTTTTCTATTTATTTTTCGATTATTAAACAAAAAGTAGTTCAATCCTTTCAGTCAAACTTGTCAGTCAAGCATAGAAAACATATAAGCTACATTTTGGTGAACAGAAAGTCTGATTTAATTAATTTAGCTAATTAAAAAGGATGTGATACACTGTTTTGCCAATTATTTCACTTACTACAGTTTATGCAGAAGCTTTACTTTTTAAGCCCTGCAATAACTTCCGTCTGTGCCCACCTGACTCTCCACACCCATACCCAATCCATGCCTGCAGCCTTGCTCTTAGCACACCATATTGTGATTCACCATTCATGGGTCTTTCTTCATTGTTAGATTGCAGTCCTCAGCTGGGGTGGCTTGTGAGTAGTGTTCCCTGGCACCTACAGAACGAGGACTGGCCACTTAGTAGGTGGGCAAGAAGAGGTGTCTAGGAATGTGTTACTAGAAGGGCACATGGGCTCCCCCTTGTGGAGAGCAGGAACAAGCCTACACACTCTTACCTTCTCTGGCTGTGGCGTCAGTGTAACACATTTTATTGACTTTACAGGGATGAAAAGAAGACAAATGAGGCACCAGATGGGCAAGCACGCTGAGCTCTTTGGAGAAAAGAGGCCGTGTAAATCCAGGGCTTTCTTTTATTGAAGAAACAAGGCAAATGACTCCAAATTGTCTTCGCTTTATCGTGCCTGCAAATAAGAAATGTCAATACAGAACATGGAAATGGCATTTGATGGCATCCAAATGAATCCTCATGCAATAAATGCAAGACTTCTGGGTACACCGTGGGTCCCGGGCACTGCATTGTAATCTGGTGATGAGGTGACTGTGAGTCCCCACATGACGGAGTCCTTCCTCTTTATTTGCTGTCTGTCACTGTTACATTGGAGGAGCATATGAATTCTTCCTCCTCCTGCCCACGAAAGAACATTTGTCTGCTTCCCATTTACCAAAAGATGTCAAAAGGTGCTAAGCCCCAGCAAGACAGAGATCAAGGAAATCTCATCCTGCTCTCAATGACACACACTGTGAAGTCACATCCTCAGAGTATTTTGGAAGAAAGAAGTCTCAATGAAAAGGAATATAATACTTGTTCCCAGGCACACATGAAAGATAAGGGAAGAGAAGTTAAATGCTCTATATTTGGGTTTTATTTGGTCAATTGGGTTCCCTCCTCAGACAAAGAGCTAAATATTTTTCAGATGTGTTGGCAGTTTTAGGGCTCTTGCAACATTGATTTTTCTTGTACCAACAGATAGGCAGTAGCTTAGGTCAGAGAGAAGCATTTGACTATGAGTCAGTCTTTCTCAAGTGAAGTTACAATAGTCCCCTCTGATCTGCAGGGAATATGTGCCAAGACCTGCAGTGGATACCTAAAACTAGGGATAGTACCAAACCCTATATATACTATGGTTTTTTCCTCTTCGTACAAACCTATGATAAAGTGTGATTTATAAATTAGACACAGCAAGAGATCAACAATAACTAATAATAAAATAGAACGATTATAGCAATATGCCAGCATCACCACTCTTGTGATTTGGGGCCATTATAAAGTAAAATCAATGTTCCCTGAACACATATATTGTAATACTATGACAGTCGATCTAACAACAAGATGGTTACTAAGTGACTAACAGGCCAGTAGCATGGTGGACAAAGAGATGACTCATTTCCTGGGCAGGACAGAGGGGGACAGTGCAAGCTTTCATCACACTACTCAGAAAGGTGCACAATTTAAAACTTACAATTTATTTCTGGAATGACTCATCTGCTATTTTCAGACCTCCGTTGACTGTGGTTAATTGAAACCATGGAAAGAGAAACTGCAGATAAGGGGTGGACAACTGCATTTTATCATTAAAAAAAAGAAAAATAGACTTTTTGTGTGGGTGAGGCAGCACAGGCTATGAGAAGAGTGTGTGAGTTGCAATGAAAGACCTGGGTTTGAGTCTTGTCACTGCTGCTTATTTGTCATGTTCCAACAGACAACTCTCTGAACTTTGGATAGCTGGTTGGGTCTGTCTTCTCTATCTCCCCACCCCTTGGGATACATAACTAAACCCAAAGGACTTTCAGCAGCGTATTGCATTGTTTAAAGACCACAGGTTCTGTCCCTGAACCCAAAAGTCACATTCTTCATTTCTGAATTGGCACAGACCATTGTCAAGGTATCTTATTGTTAGTATTATTATTATTTGGATATTGATATTTAGGCTAGCGTTTCTGTTAAGTGTGGTTGTTTTCTCTGAAAACCCAAGTCTAAACATCTATCTTAGCCATGTTTATGGCCGTGTAACTTTGGCAGCTAGGGTTCTTCTTCCATGAAGAGATCTGGTTCAACTCAGTCCAACCTGGTCATGATCAAATCCTTTTCATGACACCTGTGAGTCCCGGGGCTGCCGCTCTCCTATGCCCATGGGCTATGTTCACCCTTGCATGAGCCGTGTGCAGAGTTCACCTCCTCTTTGAGGTGCCCCAAAAGTTCCCCTCACACATCAGTGGGCCGCAGAAAGGAATGAAGCCCTGACAGGGGCTATGGGGGAGGGGGCCAGCCCTCGTAGAGCTCATCAAGACAGGGCATTCTTCCTTGGCCTGACATTCTTACTTTTTCTTTCATCCTCTTCATCTTCCCTTTCTCAGGCAGCAACAAAAAACAAACTCTAGACTGTTCTGTCCACACAGGTCTCTGCTTCTTACCAAGTATTTTCCCATCAGAAACAGCCTTCCCTTCCCAGGAGGAATTCTGATGAGTGGGTTTCCTCCAGCTCAGCCCTCTTCCTCTGGGAACCCATCCATGCCTTAGGGGCTCAGTGCTGGGAAGCCGATGCCAAGGTGTCTTCAATAAAACTTGCCAGGATTTGTGAACAGCTCACATGTCCACTTGAATATCCATGACCTGTCTTTGGTATTTCCAATACAATTCTAAAGCAGGTGGCTTTCCCCCACCGTGGTTTATGAGTCAAGTGTTCTCAGGCGTTCTCTGCGTGTCCCCCACACTCTGCGTTGGTTCCTCCTGCTGTTTTCTGAGGAAATGACCATCTGGCTGGGACTTCCCGAAGATGACCACAAGAGGGCACATGACTCCCAGCTCACAAGGCCCTTTCTACAGCCAATTCCTGGGGCTTTGCTGCAAAAAAAGACAGTTTTTGTTTGTTTGTTTGTTTGTTTTCTCTCAGAAACAGGAGGAAACCACTTGAAATTCCCTGGATGTTGCTAAGACATTCTTCGGCATTCATCTGTGAAATGCTGGCTGCAAGAAGCAGACATTCTGGTGGGTAGAGGAAGGACTGTATTCTCTGTTCTTGTCACTCATTCCCACCAAGGGGCGGAGAAAAGGGCTGCAGAAAACTGCACGAATGAGTTTTGTTCCTTCTAAGATGCTAAAGAGAATATGTGTCTAGTCGGACCTCATAGTAGAGTGAACATGTGTTTTGGACTTAAACATACCTGAGATTTATTTCCCAGACCCAAGCTTCCTGCAAAGATGGTAGACTGCTCCCTCTCCCAAATCAACCCTGTAGATGCTCCACCATTAACTGGATGAGAGGTAGGGGAGGAGTTGGGGGACCAAGTGACATGGGAGTGTCCTTGGCTAGAGTTCCTAGGAAAATCCCTTGTGCTCTGAGGGAAAGACAGAGATAGTGATGGCATAAGGGTACATAAACATGCATATAGGTCAAACACGAGGAGTGACCTGGATAAGATCAACATTAGAATACTTTAAAATAGCAGGTGAAGATTCAAGGGAAATGGAAATGAAAAAAAAAAGAAAGAAAATTTAAAATCCTGTATTATGGAACGAAAAGCCTGAAGTAAGATGTTGAACTAAGTTCTCATGAAATAGCTGTTTAATGTTGCTCAGAATCAGCACTTTGGGCCAGATACATTAACTTTTTGGAGCTCAGTTTCCTCATCTCTAAAATGGGTAAAATGTCTGTGGTCACAAGCTTGCGGTGAAGATTAAATACTCTGATGTACATGAAAGGGTCCTCCCATGCCTGGCTTGTGGTAGATGGTCAACCTTCTAGTTCTCTCCCTTTAGCATGTTTAGAACCTAAACCACTTATTCATTCAAAAATATTTCTTGAGTGCCTGTGTCAGTTGGATTAAGTTCAGCTGCAAGTGACAGAAGACTTTATAAACAACAAGGAAAACAATATTATCTCTATGGTGAGATATACTCACTCTAATGGTAACAATATCTTCACGATATAGGTTAGATATTATTATATGTTGATATATACAGTGAAAAGGTATGATCTTATCACAAGAAGTCAAGCAGGGCAATTCCAGGGATGGTCGATGCAGAGACCTAGCAAAATCATTGAGGACTTGAGTTCTTTGCATATTTTGGCTCTGCCACACTCAGAAAGTAGACATTTGTCCTTGTGTCTCTCATCATGGCTATGGGACGGCTGTCATCCCACTCACCAAGAGGCAGGCATGGCTGTTTTCTCTCCTGCAACTCCTCAGAATTTTCTGAAACTATTCCCCGAAGTCAGCCCAGCAGACCTTCTTTCATACCTCCTTGACATGAAACTGGATCACATTGCCCATCATCTCCAAATCTGTTCCTGGGTAGGTGGATGGGTTTCCATGATTGGAACAGCCCAATCATGATTCACCCTTAGACTTCCCTTTGTGCTCTGGGGTTGTTGATACCAGAAAAAAATTGGTGTTCCATTAGGGAAAGAAAATGGGTTGGCAACCCTTCTTCTGCTGGGTGGGCAGAAACACTGTTTTCCAGGCACTGCAGTTGGTGTTGGACATACTGTAGTTAATAAATCAGGTGCCATCTCTGGGAACTTACAGTATGGGAAGTTTCAGACAAGTAAACTGGCTTTAACAATATAGTGTCTACAGCCTCACTCATCATCAAAGAAATGCAAATCAAAATCACACTGAGATACTACCTAACTCCCATCAGGATGGCCATCATTAATAACTCAAAACCAACAGATGCCGGAGAGGATAAGAAGAAAAGGGAACACTTTTGCACGGTTGGTGGGAGCGAAAACTAGTACAACCTCTGTGGAAAACAGTGTGACGATTCCTAAAAGATCTAAAAATCCCCCTTCTGGGAATATACCCAGAGGAAATCAAATCGTTCTACAAAAAAGATACTTGCACATGAGGTTTATTAAGGCACTACTCACAATGGCAAAAACATGGAACCAACTGTGCTGCCCATAGAAAGTGGACTGGATAAAAAAAATGTGGTACATATATATGATGGAATATTATGCAGCTATAAAGAAGGACAAAATTATGGACTTCACAGCAACTTAAGCGAATTTAGAGTCTATCATACTCAGTGATCTATCACAGAAGCGCAGAACTGAGTACCACATGTTCTCACTCATAAGTGGACCATGAACATTTATCATAATACTACAAGAAAGGGATTGGCAGTAGCGGGTCACTGCCAGGGGACGGAGGAGGGGCACATAACACTAATAAGGGCATTTGATCCCAAACCAGGCAAAATGAGGACCAATAGGAGGCCCAAACTTCACCTGTACGGTGATCACTTATGTACCTAACCCTGAATTGTACCCCACATCTTTAAAATTAAAAGAAAAATATATAACATCTAAGTGGTATGTAGGGCGTACTGTAGGGCAGTAACTCATAATTAGTGGTGAGGAAAGACTTTCTGGAGGGGGTGTCGATCAGCTGAGACCTGAAGGAAGTAGAACAAGAGCCCGAATGAAACCTGGGAACCACAGTGATGATGACACATTCAGGTAACAGAAAGAAGTTCACCTCGGGAAGGGATAGAGGGGGCTGAGTGGTCACCAGAGGCCAATCATGAAGGCCTTGGAAACCACGTTGGAATTGTATTGTGCCAGAGATGGGTCAGGTACATTTAGAGCAACATTCTTTAAAATATGGGGTGTGTATTAGGTACCATGTCCACTACCGGGGAAGAGAGGGCTTGCTAGAAGCCCAAACCTCACGGGCACACAACTTATTAATACATAGGTATCAAATCCTCACATGTATCTCACAACTCTAAAATAAATAAAAATAAAAAAACAGCTTGTACACACTAAATATATACAATCTTTATTTGTCAAATATAACTCAATAAAGGTGAGGGGAGAAAATTTTTAAAAATGGGGTGTGAAATCAACGAGCTGCTCATAACCAGCACATAAAAATAAAATACTAAGGGCGAATTCCTAAATGGTAATTACCATATTCAAGGCAATGCTTTGGGGGTTGTATGTATTCATTATTAACTCATTGATCCTCAGAGGTTGGTATTATTTTGCAGATGAGAAAACTTAAGCATTTGCCTAAGGTCATTGTTATGAGTTGAATTTTGCCCCCTCCCCAAAAAGATATGTGGAAATTCCAACCCTCAGTACCCTAGACTGTAGCCTTATTTAGAAATAGGGACTTTGTAGATGTTATTTGGTTCATGCAAAAGTAACTTTGGTTTTTGTATTGTTGATATTTGCTGTTTGATATTGGGATACATTCTTAAATAAATGTGACCATGTCAGACATCATTTTAATGTGCATTTGTTGCTTTGTTTTTTTTTTGCTAATGACTTGTTACTTGCTGTTTTTTAATATTTATTTTAGACTATGGAAATGATGTTAGACGCAAAGCAAATTCGAGTGATTTTCTTATCCGCGTTCATAATAGATTGTAAAGCAGCGGAGAAAACTCACAACATCAACAGTGCATTTGACCCAGGAACTGCTTATGAATGTACAGTGCAATGGTGGTTTGAGAAGTTTTGCAAAAACGATAAGAGCCTTGAAGATGAGGGGTGTAGTGGCCAGCCATCGGAAGTTGACAATGACCGATTGAGAATAATCATCCAACCTGATCCTCTTACAACTACAGGAGAAGTTGCCAAAGAACTCAACATGACCATTCTACAGTCACCTACAGTCATTCAGCACTTGCAGCACATTGGAAAGATGAAAAAGCTCGGTAAGTGGGTACCTCATGAGCTGACCCCAAGTAAAAAAAATAATTGTTTTGAAGTGTTGTCTTCTTTTATTCTACGCAACAACAAGGAACCATTTCTTGATTGGATTGTGATGTGCAACAAAAAGTGGATTGTATACAACAACCAGCGATGACCAGCTCAGTGCTTGGACTGAGAAGAAACTCCAAAGCACTTCCCAAAGCCAAACTTGCACCAACAAAAGGTCATGGTCACTGTTTGGTGGTCTGCTGCCAGTCTGATCCACTACAGCTTTCTGAATCCTGGTGACACCATAACATCTGAGAAGTATGCTCAGCAAATTGATGAGATGCACCAAAAACTTCAACGCCTGCAGCCTGCATTGGTCACAGAAAGGGCCCAATTCTTCTCCATGACAACGCCCAGCCAACTGCATATTGCACTACTGATACTTCAAAAGTTGAATGAATTGGGCTATGAAGTTTTACCTCATCTGTCACATTCACCTGACCTCTCGCCAACCAGCTACCTCTCCTTCAAGCGTCTGGACAACTTTTTGCAGGGACAATGCTTCCACAACCAGCAGGATGCAGAAAATGCTTTCCAAGAGTTTGTTGAATCCTGAAGCACGGATTTTTATGTTACAGGAATAAACAAATTTGTTTCTCATTGGCAAAAATGTGTTGACTGTAATGGTTTCTATTTTGATTAATAAAGATGTGCTTGAGTCTAGTTATAATGATTTAAAATTCATGGTCTGAAACCGCAGTTACTTTTGCACCAACCAAATACTACGTAAGATGAGGTTGTGTGTGTGGGGGTTGCTAATCCAGTATGGCTGGTGCTCTTACAAGAAGATGGCCACGTGAAGACAGAGATACAAGAATAACCATACGAAGAAAGATAGAGGCAGAGTAATGCATCTGCAAGCCAGGGAACACCAAAGATTGTCTAGAATACACAATCAGCAGGTGCTTCATGAATGCTTGTTGAGTAAATATTGAAGGAAAGATGGTGAGGAATTTGAATAAAATTCAGTCAGACAGTGGCTATTTATTTATTTTTTTGAGTTGGAGTCTCACTCTGTCACCCAGGTTGGAGTGCAACGGCACACTCATGGCCACCGCAGCCTTGACCTGCTGGGCTCAGGTGATCCTTCCGCCTCAGCCTTCCAAGTAGCTGGAACTACAGATGTACACCACCACGCCCAGCAATAGTGGTCATTTTTAATATGCTCGCTTTCCCCCTCCCCCCTCTGACTGCAGCACAAAACACCTCCCATAGACCCTTGGTCACATGTCTCCCCCATGTCCCTTCCACGATTCCGTGACACCATTCGACACCTGCCTTTCTATTCATGACCCACCAGAGGAGAAGCACTCTGGTGGCAAGTTGTGTGGCCTCTGCTGAATTATATCCCCTCCAAACATGAGCTGAACACCATTAATAGCTCCGAGTCAGCTACAAAGGAGTGTGTGATATTTGTGACTGCCCTGAGCCCTGTTCACAGCAAGGGATTATAGCAAAGTGCACAAATCCTCGTCTTCTAAGACCACTGTACTGTCTCAGAGTGATTGATAGAACTAAACGTGGTCTAGACTGATGGGAGGTCCGAAGGGGATTTATGGCCCAATATAAAGAAATGTAAATTTTGTTCTCATTCAAACCATTCCCATGGTACTATTGATTTTTTTCCCTAGGTGTCAGGATTAGCTTGGTTTTAGGAAGTTGACTCAATCCCAGGCAGGCCCTGGCCTAGCCAGGCTCTGAGCCCCAGACCCCATCATTTTTTGGTGTGCACTCGGGTTGGGGTTTGTGGCTCCCAGATGAATTGTGATGATCCAGCTGTCACCTGAGTTTTGTTTTGGGGAAGATTGTCCCTGCATCTGAGAGAAGCAGAGAGGAGATGATTTAGGGTGACCAACTGTCTTAGTTTTCCTGTTTTTACATTAAAAGTTCCATGCCCCAGGATACCCCAAAGTCCTGGGCTCACAGAGACAGTCAGCTACTCAAGCATACTCCCCTGATAGCCTCATAGTCAAATGGATTATAAGCAAAATCCAGACTGCTTGCGTTTAAATTCTGACCTGGGCACTTACTAACTGTAAGTTACTCTATCTCTCTGTGCCTCAGTTTCCCTGTTTATAAAATGGGGACAAGTACCTGTCTGATGGGGTTGCTTACAGTTTAGAAAATAATATGTGTATACACACACACACACACACACACACACACACACACACACAAAATACGTTTTCAACTCTAACTAGCTAACTAGTCAGGGATGTGTAATTGTCATTGTCACATCTTTATGTGCTGAAATGGGGCCCTTCCATATTCTGGAGCCAACATTGCTTCCCTGGCAATTGGAGTGGCTGGCAGGAAGACTTCCTGTGCTATCTACAGATGAACATGACGAGGAGACATCTCCAGTGGGAAGACATGGCCTCCCTCCCTTTTAATTTTGTATGCTAACAATGACAAATACAGAATAAGCAAGTGACAGTTTCATGAATTACTAAGTTAGGTGGAAACTCTCACAACAGGTATCTGTGTTGGAAGACAGACCTTTGCCAGACGTCTGAGGAAGACCCCATTGCTCTGTCCAAACTCCACACCCCCCATTCCTTCCCTAAGACTATCCCGATATTTATTGTATCCAGAAATGCTCCATTTTATTGTTTTCTTCAGGGCAAAAAAGGTGGCACTGTGGTGCTACTCAATCATGGCTCCCTTACTTCATTTAGAAAACAGAAGGGCCCACGGCTCTTTTTCTGTGTCTGTGTGAGTGTGTTTTGGTGGGCGGGAGGTGCAGAGGGTTGGGGGATAGAGAAGAAGCATGATTTCTAAAGGAAAGGATTGAAGTAGAACATGGCAAATATTTCCTTCCTTTCTGTGGTTATACATGCTATCGCCTGGAAGGGGCGCGTAGATCTCAGTGTACGTTGCTTATAGAAAATAGACAGTAGTCACAGTCCATTAAAATCCCATCTGCTTTCTGTAAAATGAAAAAGTCATTACCACTGAGTCAGGGGGTCTCAGACCCACGTCAAGGAAGACATCACCTGCTGATTCTTCCTTTGCATCTTTGCATCTTACAAAGGGTGGAGCCACCTCCTTTAATTTTCTGCTAGTTCAAGTACTTTTTACACCAAACCATGCTTCTTCCCAAACTGATGTGGGCATAAAACATTTCTAATAGCATTTTGAATGATGCTAAAAATACAGAATTGAGGTCTGCATTATGGTATTACTTGTTAGATCCAGAAAGGGAGAGGTTGGATGGGTGTGGAGAACTGGGACTTCAGACGTGAGTCACACAGACAGGGAACATACATCCCTGGGGAATGGGGTGTGTAAAGGAAATGGAGCTTAATGGAGGAAATTATTCATTGATGGGGCAAGCAGTTAGAATTTCAGACTAGGAAGGGCTATTTGAAACATGGTACGATGTATCTGTTAGTAGTAGCTTCATCTGCATAGAAGAGAAAACCCAAATAACAGTGGTTTAAGTACAATAAAGGCTAATTTATCTCTGGAGATATGTAATCCGTCACAGGCATGTTGGTTCTGTGGTTGTTAGGAGGCCAAACTTGTACCTTCCTGCTTTGTCATCCTAAGCAAGTGAGGTAAAATCCTCAAGGACACCCTGTGGTCCAAGATGGCTGCTGAAACTCCAGCCATCACTTCCAAGTTTTAGGCAGTAGGAAGCAGAGAAATGTCAACAAAGTATACCTTGGATTAGGGTAGCCTCTTAAGTAGCCCTCCTAAAAGCTACACTTGACAATGCCACTTCATTGAGCATGCCTAGCTGAAAGGGAGGCTGGGGAATAAATACTTGGCTTCCTGAAATAAACTAAGATTCTCCTGAAAGGTTTGTAAGAGGGAATGAATGGGAGCTGGGGCCACTAGCAATCTTTCCCACATAGGATGAGGCAGGAAAGCCTCATGGTTAAGCATGGAATCTCTAGTGTTAGATTACTTGCGTTAGCATCTGGGCTCTCACTTACTAGCTGTGTGATCAATGACAAGACACCTAATATTTCTAAGATGCAGTTTTCTTATCTGGAAGATAAAAGAAAGAACGCAGAATTCTCCCAAAGGCTTGTTTTGAGAGTCTGAGAAAAATGTAATTGTAGGCCAGGGATGGTGGCTCATGACTGTAATCCCAGCACTTTGGGAGGCCAACGTGGGGAGATTGCTTGAGCCCAGGAATTTGAAATCAGTCTAGATGACATAGCGAGACCTAGTCTCTACACAAAAATCAAAAAATTAGCCAGGCATGGTGGCGCTTGCCTGAAGTCTCAGCAACTTGGGAGGCTGAGGTGGAAGGATTACTTGAGCTCAGGAGGTTGAGGCTGCAGTGAGCCATGATGGTGCCACTATGCCTCAGCCTGGGAGACAGAGTGAGGCCTTCACTCAAAAAAAAAAAAAAAAGAGTGCTTGGTACAGTATTTTGGCACACTGAAAGCAGTCAAAATGGTAGCTATTACTAGAATTCTGATTTTAAGCAGCTTGGAAAGCAAAATGTTGACGACCTTTCTATTTGTGCATGATAAAAGTCAAATATCATTCAAATAAACATCATCCAAAAAGTATGATTGAGGGGTTTCCAAACCTGTGTTGATGGCTCCTTTTTTTTCTCTTTTTTTTTTTTGAGTTGGAGTCTCACTCTGTCACCCAGACTGGAGTACAGTGGCCGCTCCCAGCCACCGCAGCCTTGACCTGCTGGGCTCCGGCGATCCTTCCGCCTCAGCCTTCCAAGTGGCTGGAACTACAGGCAGCACCACCACACCCGGCTAATTTTTTGGATTTATGGTAGAGATGAGGTCTAGCCTGCCCAGGCAGGTCTCGAACCTGCAGGCTCAGGCAATCCACTCACCTCAGCCTCCCAAAGGCGCGGGATTACAGGCTGAGCCACTGAGCCCGGCTCCTTTTTCTTTTCAAGAGACAAGGTCTCATGCTGTCGCCTAGGCAGAAGTGCAGTGGTGCAATTATGGCTCATGACAGCCTCGAACTCTTGGACTCAAGTGATCTTTCTGCCTCAACCTCCCAAGTAGCTAGGACTACAGTTACAACTGGCTAATTCAAAACTGTTTTTGAAGAGACAGGGGTCTTGCTATGTTGCCCAGGTTGATCTTGAACTCTTGGTCTCAAGTGATCCTCCCACCTCAGCCTCCCAAAGCTCTGGGATTACAGGCATCTGCACCTGGCAAGATGACTCCTTTTTTTTTTTTTTTGAGTTGGACTCTCACTCTTGTTGCCCAGGCTGGAGGGCAGTGGCACGCTCACGGTCACCCCAGCATTGACCTGCTGGGCTCCGGCAATCCTTCCGCCTCAGCCTTCAAAGTAGCTGGAAGTACAGATGCGAGCTACCATGCCTGGCTAATTTTTTATTTATTGTAGAGAAGAGGTCTTGCCAAGTTTTGCTGGGGCTGGTCTCGAACCCGTGGACTCCGGTAGTCCACCTGCCTTGCCTCCCAAAGTGTTGGGATTACCGGCTGAGAAGATACTTCCTTTTAAGTAAGGTTCCCATTGGACTAAATGATTTGAAGTTCCTTGCGTTCTTATGTAATGGGGTTTGACCAGATTGAGAGACTTGCTGTGAACCTGTGGGGATGTGGGCCATCCCTGACCCCACTGTCGCCACCTGGTGGAGAAGAATGGGCAAATGCTACACAGGTCAAACCCGGAGGGGCCAGACTGCCATGGAAGCTCTGCAGCGGATGATCTGCTCTCAGATGTGCCCCTCCCCACTCCAGGAGTAAGTCCTTCTTCTCCTTTGCTGGGCTTTAGGCCATTCTACTAGACCATCAACTTCCTTTCCCTCACTGGAAAACTCTTTGTCTCCACCTTTTGGTGGTCCTGGTCTCTCCTGGGTTCAGGGACCCCCTCCTTCTTAGCCTGCACTTCCCAAGGTGTAACCTAAGGAACATTACGCTCTAACACGGTTCCATTTCAAATATGTGTGAGAAACATTGTATAAAGTATACACTGAATAAAATATACAACCCCACTTTGGGAATTTAAAAAGCATACTAACATATTAAAGGCTCTGAGAAATCCTGCAAAGAAATAAGCTCATATTAATCAACCTATTGTTTCTCACTTACCAGCTATGAAACCTTGACTTGGAGGTCAGCTTTAGGAGCCTGTGTCCTGAACATCTCAAGTTTTCCATAATTCCCAGATATGCTTTTTTCTGATGTGTGGCTTTCTTGTTTCTGGGGGAAATCCTATGGAGTCCTTCTTTTTTAGCCGAGGGGACATCCTAAGTTTGAATCCCATTTGCAGATCTGAGATGATCATTTTTTTGAAACCAGTAAATGATGCATCATTTTCTGGTGCCACTTATAAATACTTCCTACTTTCTGATGTTCTCTGGGATGAGAAATAAGAGCATGCTTATGAAAAGTGCTTTATAAATCATTAAATGTGATATAAATGTTAGTTGTTACTATTACAATGACTCACTACAGTGCTTCAATCCTTTTTCTCCCCAGGAAGTGGCATTTTCAGAATTAGTGGCATAATATAAAAATAACTGAAACCTACACACATAGTAATAGCCATTTATTCAAGAGGGTCCACTCTGCGAGTGTAATAAGAACTTGAGTATAAAGTATACTATCAATTCCTGGTCAAATGCAGAAAGAAAGAAGTGTAAACATCACCCCCCTTGAACCCTCAGGTTATGTACCCAGACAAACAGACCCAGAAACTACCACATCGACATGTCCAGACACTCAGAGCTGCCTTCTGCCTATCTGGCCTCAAAACCTCCAGGGTCAGATTCTCTAGCTACCCACAGCTCTGCCATCGCAGCCCCTCTTGTCGTATTTCAGTGACAGCCTTTTCTGGGTTGCTGTAAAAACCGAGACAGTAAACACCGGCCTCGGTCTGATTCGCCTAAGCCCCCAAACAATGGACTCTTCCTTGTTTGTTTTGAGAGACTGGAGGGCCACCCCACCCTTCCCCTAGAACACAGCAATTTCCAGAGGCACACCCAGCCAGTGGCCGAGGTACCCGCAAGGCTCAAGTCTGTTTTGCTGACTTCCTTCTCATTTCTACTCCAGAGAAAACAGAAAAGAAATTCAGACTTATATCCTCTAAGAAAATTGGCCACAACTAAAAATGTTTGGCTAAGTCAGACACAAAAGGACAAAAATAGTATGATTCCATTTACATGAAGTACCCAGAATAGGCAAAGTCACAGAGACAAAGTAGCATAGAAGTTACCAGGCTCTGGGGGAAGGAGGGATGGGAGTTATTATTTATTTATTTTGTTTCTGGGGTTTTTTTTTTTTTTTTTTTGAGTTGGAGTCTCACTCTGTCGCCCAGGCTGGAGTGTAGTGGCACACTCCCAGCCACTGCAGCCCGACCTGCTAGGCTCAGGCGATCCTTCCGCCTCAGTCTTCCAATTAGCGGGAACTACAGGTGCACGCTATCATGCCCTGCTAATTTTTTTTTTTACATTTATTGTAGAGATGAGGTCTCATTATGTTGCCCAGGCTGGTCTCGAACCCACAGGCTCAGACAATCCTCTCACCTTGGCCTTCCAAAGTGCTGGGATTATAGACTTGAGCCACCGCATCCCGACAGGGAGTTATTATTTAGTGGATTTGGAGTTTTTGTTTGGAATGACAAAAAAGATCTGGAAATGGATCATGGTGACAATTGCAAAGCTTTGTTAAATGTATTTAATGCCATTGAACTGTACACTTAAAAATGGTTAAAAGGGTAAATTTTATGTTACGCATATTTTACCACAATGAAACAGAATAAACAATGACAACAGTAAACTATGTAGTGGTGTCACACTCCTAATCTGTGTTATGTGGCAGAGACACAGTTTTGGGAGGTAGGGTAAGGAGGATTGGATCTTCAGTCCTGGGCAAAAGATCCCCACACAGAAAAAGTCATCCAGGAGTGCTGGTCAGACTGCTGTGAACATTTCCTGGCACTGAGAGCTCATGTAAATTTGCGACACCAGCAGGAAGCCTCGTCTTATCTTTCTTAAATATCCTTCTTTTTGTTGTTGTTGTTGTTGACTCTTAAATTTTTTATTTTAAAATTGTGGGGTACAATTGTGGGGTTAGGTATACATTATGCAAGTACCCTTGTTGATGAGGTGTGCCCCCCTTCACCAGGCAGATTCCCACTACTGCCAATTTCACCTCTCCGCCCCTCCAATCCCCTGCAGTTTACTGCTACTGTCAATTCTTTTCTTATAGTATTACGATAGTTGTTCAAGTTTCTCTTATGAGTAAGAACATGTGATACTCAGTTCTTTGTTTCTGTGAAAGATCACTCAGTATTATAGACTCTAAGTCCATCCAGGTTGTTGTGAAGTTCATGATTTTGTTCTTCTTTATGACTACGTAATATTCCATTGTGTGTATGTACCACATTTTTTTTTATTCAGTCCTCTTTTGATGGGCAGCATGGTTGGTTCCATGTTCTTGCTATTGTGAACAATGCTGCAATAAACATACATGTGCAGGGGTCTTTTTTATAAAGCGATTTGAGTTCTTCTGGGTATATTCCCAGTAGGGGGATTGCGGGGCCATATGGAAGGTCGATTTTTAGAACTTTTAGGAATTGCCACAATGTTTTCCACAGAGGTTGTACTAGTTTACTCCCACCAACACCTTTTTTGCCACACCCTCTCCAGCATCTGTTATTTTTTGAATTATTGATGATGGCCATTCTAACTGGAGTTAGGAGGTATCTCAGTGTAGTTTTAATTTGCATTTCTTTGGTAACTAGTGAGGCTGAACATTTTTTCATGTATCTGTTGGCTGCTCATACGTCTACTTTTGAGAATTGCCTATTCATATCTTTTACCCGCTTTGTAATGGGTCTGTTTGTTTTTTTCTTTTCAGCACATTTGAGTTCCTTGTAGATCCTAAATGTTAGGCCTTTGTCAGATATACTGTCAGCAAATATTTTTTTCCAATCTGTGGGCTGTCTCTCAGCTCTCTTGATGGTTTCTCTGGTTTTGCAGAAGCTTATTAGTTTGATGAGGTTCCACTTGTCTATCTTACCTCTTATGGCACTGGCACTTGAGATTTTGATGAGGAATTGGTTGCCAGTTCCAGTTGCCATACACAGTCAGCATAATGCTAAACAGATAGAAATTGGAACCATTTCCCCTGAAAACTGGAACAAGACAAGGATGCCCACTCTCACCCTTCCTGTTCAACATAGTTTTGGAAGTCCTAGTTAGAGCAATCAGAGAAGAGAAGGAGATCAGGGGGTATCCAAATAGGAAAAGAGGAAATCAATTAACCCTCTTTGCAGACAACATGATTCTATACCTTGAAAACCCAAGGGAATCTGCCAAAAACCTCCTTGCACTGATAAAAGACTTTGGCAAAGTCTCAGGGTTTAAAATAAATGTGCAGGCCGGGCTCGGTGGCTCAGCCTGTAATCCCAGCACTTTGGGAGGCTGAGGCGAGAGGATTGCCTGAGCCCACGGGTTCGAGACCTGCCCGGGCAACTTGGCGAGACCTCGTCTCTACAATAAATCAAAAACTAGCCGGGCGTGGTAGTGCGAACCTGTAGTTCTGACTACTTGGAAGGCTGAGGTGGAAGGTCGAGGCTGTGGTGGCTGGGAGTGGCCACTGCACTCCAGTCTGGGTGACAGAGTGAGACTCCAACTAAAAATAAATAAATAAATAAATAAATAAATAAATGTGCAAAAGACAATCACATTTCTAGACGCCAATAATAAACAAGCAGAAACCCAAATAAAAAGCACAATTCCATTCACAATAGCCAAAAAAAAAAGAAAATAGAAATACCTTGGCATCTTCCTAACCAGAGATGTGAAAGACCTTTACAATGAAAACTACAAAACACTACTCAAAGAAATCAAAGATGACACAAACAAGTGGAAAAATATCCCATGCTCATGGATTGGAAGAATCAACATTGTGAAGATGTCCCTTTTACCTAAGGCAATCTACAAATTCAATGCAATACCCATCAAATTACCAGCAACATTCTTCTCAGACCTAGAAAAAACAACACAGGAATTCATATGGAAACATAAATGAATAGCCAAAACAATCCCCAGCAAAGAAACAAAACAAAACAAAAAACAAAACAAAACAAAAAAAACCAACAACAACAAAGCAGGAGGTATCACACCCCCAGACTTTAAACATTATTATAAAGCTACAATAATCAAAGCAGCCTGGTATTGGTATAAGAACAGGCATATAGATCAATGAAATAGAATTGAAATTCTAGAAGCAAAACCTCAATTTCTCAACCAACTCATCTTCGACAAAGCCTCCACCACCTACCACTGGGGAGAGGAGAACCTACTCAGTAAATGGTGCTGGGAAGACTGACTGACCACATGCAGAAGATTGAAACAGGACCCCTATCTATCCCTATGCACAAAAATTAACTCTAAATGGATCAGAGACCTAAATGTAAAACCTCAAACTATAAGAACCTTAGAAAATATCCTTTCTAAATCTGAAGACAACCCGAGAGGTTATCTTCCTTTGACAGAGACTAGAAAGTGTTGGAAAATCATTCTGGTTGTGCAGGCCTTCCTCTGTCTCATGAAATGTGATTTAGAACACAGAAAGATAACACTGAAATGATAGAAGCAAAATGGAGTCTCCTCAGCCAGGGGGGTTTTCTGAGGACTTTAGGTTCCTGAGGGAAAGAGATGGGTTGATCTAAGTCTGAGTTTAAGGCAGTGGCCTCTAGGGGGTGCACAGACCATAGAAATACTTGAGAAGAGGAAGAAATTTTATCAGCGAGTAGAGCTTCATGGTTCGGTTCAGAACCAGGAGGCTTTATAACGGTGCTACTCACCACCCCATCTAAAGGAAAACTCCCCATTCTAAACCCTAAGGATTCAACTTATGGATGGCAGAGCTTTGATCATCTTGATAACAATGGGGGAGAAGGCATCACAGCTACCTAAGGATATCACGGAGTCATCAGCCATGACCTTTCCAGCGAGGAGAGAGGTGAAGTGCGTCCATGGAAACTGTTCGGTGCTTGAGAAGAAAGACCTGATTGTTACTCCCAAGAGTGTCAGTCTGGGGTTTGCTGCACACAGTGGTGGAAGGGGTGATTCTCTCAGCTGTCAGGAGTTAATGCATCCAGGTCTTCAGCTCCTGGAGTGGGTTTTTTTCTCCTCTTTTCCAGCCTGTATCATCTCAGCAAGTGCCTCGAGTGAGCAGGAGACAGGACGGAGGGTGTCCATTTGGAAGGCAGGGACAGAAGAGGGGCAGCTCTTCTCACCCTACCAGGGCCATTCTCATTTGCACACACAATTAATCCGCACACAGGCAAACCTGTGCAAAGACAGACATGACCTGGATAAAGCAGCAATCCGCTGCTGCCGAGAGCAGAGCAAACGGCACTCACTCTTGGTGCCTGGGTTCAGTTTATTTTTCTCCACACAGCTGCAAGGGCTCAGTCCTTTCACCTTTGCTGAACAGGCCTATTCATGATTCTGCACAAACTGGGATCACTTACCTAGTTGGTCAGCCGCCTTTGAGGGCCCTTCAAGGGTCCCATGCTTGACTCAAGGTTTAGACGAAGCGGAAATGTCTGTTTCAGTCTTCAGGAAGATACAGTCTAGTGATGCACTATCCATTACAGTAGCCACTAGCCATATGTGGCTATTTAAATTAGAATTAAAAGTAGCTGAAATTAAAAATTCAGCTCTTAGGTCATATTAGCCACATTTCAAATGTTCAGTAGCCACACGTGGCCAGTAGTCACCGTGTTGGACGGTGCAAGAACCATTTCCACCATTGCTGAAAGTTCTACTGGAAGGTACTGTGGCATTTGGGGACATCTATGGGAATGATCTGAGGCCACTTACAAAGATGGCAATTCACTAAGAGCAAATTAATGGGAAGAAATGAAGGCTCAGATAAGTGTCTCTCTCAGCCAATAAATGGTCTTCTGACTTCAATCCCAGAGTTTAGAAGCATCCTGAGAATGGTCTTAACTCTCATATATTACATGTCTATGCTTGGAGTGGATGGTGAGGTAAGGGGTGATGGTTCGGCTATTGGGATGGAATGTAAGGTAATTTAGAAGCATGCTCTCTAAACTGTAGCCCCCAGATATGGGAGTGACTCATTTCTGGTTTCACGTCACCTATGGTTTTCTCCCTTGCCTTCCACCCCTGAGAAACTTTCTTCCTAGGATTTCCTATGAGTCAGAGGCTGGGCTAAGTACTTTCACACATATTTACTTCCCATCACCTTGTGTGAATTGGGCACTTGAATTGGTTGGAACTGCTGCCTCTCTAAGCAGAAGATCCTTTTTCTCTCTCCAAATATTTTCCTGCTCTTTCCAGCCCTTGGCCATCCTAGTTAGAGGATTCCACTCCCAGCCCCAGGACGAGCCTCACTGGTCCAAGAGGAATCCTTTGCCATCAATAGGCTGAGGAACCCAGTTCAGAGGCTGATGGGCATGGCATTCTCCTTGCCTCAGCAATTAATTAAGAAATGGCATGTGACTTCTTTGGACCAATAATAAACAAGAGGAAGTTAGTCAAAAGCTTCCAGGAAAGAAGTTTTCTTTCTTTCTTCCTTTTTTTGAGTTGGTATTTCTCTCTGTTGCCCAGGCTGGATGATCACAGCTCATAGCAGCCTCGACCTGGGCTTAGATGATTCTTCCATCTCAGTATCCCGAGTAGCATGCACCACCACACCTGGTTAATTTTTTGATTTTTTTTGTAGAGATGAGGTCTTGCTATGTTGCCCAGGTTGGTCTCAAATTTCTGGCCAAGCAATCCACCCACCTTGACCTCCCAAAGTGCTATATTACAGGCATGAGTCACTGCACCTGGCCTGCTTTCTCTTGAGGGAGATTCACTGGAAGAGATAGTTTTTCTTTTCCACCTAGCTTGTTGTGTGTGGATATAAGGCCTGAGCCTGCTGCAGGCATTTCTTTGTCACTCTACACATGGTGGAGCAGAGCCAAGGACTCATAGAAATAGGGAGCAAGAGGGTCCTCTGGGCACAGTCAACCCCTTGGCTGCTTCAGCATTTAGCATGTTAGGCTTTCTGTGATTTGCAGCCCAAATAACCCCAAATTATCATCTCCTTCTACAGATGATGAAACTTGCGCTAAGAGGACCTTGACTTGCCCAGAGTCACCTAGCTAGTAAAAGGCAGAGCCAGGATATAAACACAGATGTCCTTGGTCCCCAGACATATTCTCTTTCGTTGTCTTCACACTGTTTTCTTTCCTTTCACGGTTACTACATGAATCGTGTCAATATTCAAAGCATCTAGGGGAGAAACCATCAAGACAAGACCCAAGAAATGACCACTCAGAGGCCTCAAGAGTAATATTTTACCTTGGCTATTACCCTAGATTGCTCTGATAGTCTGTTTATTTTAGAGTTGTGGGGTACATGTGAGGATTTACTATGTAGGTAAATTGTGTGCAGGCAAGGTTTGAGCTTCTGGAGAGCCCTCTCTCCCCCTGGAAGTGGACCTGGTCCCCACTGTGTGGTTGTGTGCCCCTTATCCAACCCCTCCCTCCCTCCTTTAGCAGTGTCCAGTGTCTGTTGTTCCCACCTTTGTGCTCATGTGTCCAATGATCAGGGCCTGCTTATGTGTGAGAGCATGCAGTATTTAGTTTTTAGTTTCTGTGATAGTTCATTTAGAATGATGGTCTCCAGCTGCATCCATGTTGCTGAAAAGGACATGATTTTGTTCTTTATAACTGCGTGGTGTTCCATCATGTATATGTACCACATTTTCTTTATCCATTTTCTTTTGATGGCATCTAGGTTGGTTCCATGTTTTTGCTATTGTGAATAATCCTGCAATGAACACACGTGTGCAGGTGTCTTTTTGGTAGAGCGATTTATGTTCCTTTGGGTATGTTCCCAGGAGGGAGGTGGCTGGATTATATGGAAGCTCAATTGTTAGTTCTTTGAGAAAACGCCACATTACTTTCCACAGAGGTTGAGTTAGCTTGCATTCCCACCTTTTCTCTGCAGCACACCAACAACTGTTGATTCTGACTTTTTAATGATAGCCATCCTTCTCAATGTGAGGTAGTATCTCATTGTTGTTTTTTCATTATTCTGATGATTATTGAGACTAAGCATTTTTTTCACTGACAGCCTGGTTTTTGTGGGTACTTGCAAGCCATATGCAGACTTTTTTTTTCTTTTTTTAGGAGTTGGAGTCTCATTCTGTCACCCAGACTGGAGTGCAGTGGCATGTTCCTGGCCACCGCAGCCTCGACCTGCTGGGCTCCAGTGATCCTTCCACCTCAGCCTTCCAAGTAGGCAGGACTACAGGCGTGCACTACCACACCCGGCTAATTTTTGATGTATCGTAGACACTGGGGTCTCGCCAAGTTGCCCAGGTGGGTCTCGAACCTGTGGGTTCAGGCAGTTCACTCGCCTCGGTCTCCCAAAGTGCTGGGATTACAGGCTGAGCCGCCAAGCCCAGCCAGCCTGGTTTTTGTGGGCACTTGCAAGCCATATGCAGACTTTTAAAATTCATTGGCAGCTACACTTGGTGGTCCTTTCCATTTCTTGCTCTTTCCTAGTGTCCTTAGGAAACTCTTTGGGGATTTTGACTTTTTTTTTTAGAGTGGGTTGGAAACTTCTAGACAGAACTGCTAAAACCATGCCTTTCACCATGTGAATTAAATTAAGTACCTAGTCTTCTTCCAAGGGTTCAGTAAATTGAGCTCGGAGACAGCTAGGTCTCACCTCTACCCTTTGCTTTGATTTACTGCATATCCAGGGAGCTTACTGGTAAGCCAGCAGGTGACTCAACTCTCTTCCACATAGGGAAGCGGTGGTTGTTGCCCTAGAGACATTTCGATCTTTCAGAATTCATCCTCTTTGTCTTTTTGTCACTCTTCTGGTGTCTCTGGGCTCCTTCCCCCAATGGTGCCTTTGACCTTACCATTTAATGAAGGTCATCCTTCCCCGCAAATACCAAACTCAACATCTCGGGTACTGATCAACAGAGAAATTCCGAGCAGAAAGGTCACAGCTGAATGTTGTCATCCTTCCCTGGTCCCCTTGGCAGTAGCTTTGGAGGCGAGGCCTAGGGGAGGTGCCCACTTGGGAAGGCCTGTCTGAGCACGTGGATTAGTGTGGGCTGCACGCCTGCTGTCGCTCTAAATGGGAGCACTAACTTAAACAACACTGTCATTGGGAACTTTGATCTTTGACCCAGTGGCAGGAGGTTTTCCTTTGACAGCCAATGACTTGTAAAACTTGCTTTTTTTTCTATGCTTAGACTCATGGCCAAGCTGTTAGATATTTAAAACCACAAAGGGCTTTCCTCACTCATCTGTACTTCCTTCTATGTTTGCTGTCGTGGACATGTTTACTGATTGTTGAAGAGCCACATGGTTTGATTTTTCTCCAGATGAAAGACAGGGGTGGCCAACCCATGTTCTCTCACTTCCTTCTCAGGAAGTACCAGCCCAGGGGTGTTCGCCTCTGTCAGGGCTGGTCCCCATGCACATTAGCCGCTAAACCTGTGGAGTGACAGACAGTGGCCTTGTCCAGCTGAGATTGCAGCTCTTCCTGGGAGTCTTTTCCCCAGTTCCGGCTTCCTTGCTCTTGGCCAAGTCCCTCTATTTCTATCTTAGTCCCTTCCTGCCCTGGTTCACAGAGAAGTTCCTATTCCCTGACTTCTACTACGCCGCATCCTTGGGTCAGGGTGTCTTTTAACCAAGTGCTCCATGAGTATTGAGGGAACAGCTGCACTTCCCCACAGCTGTTAGGAGGGTTAGCCTCTGCCCCCACTCTCTGAACACCCACTCAACCCGCCAGCTTCCTCTGCCTCTCCTGGCTGTCCTCTGCCTCCACTCATGGCCTGTGCTGCTTTGTTTGAGAGAACCATCCACTGTCTTCCTCTCACCCATTGGCACCAGTAGGAGTAGTGACTCCTAACGATGCCTTCAGTTAATTCCCCTCCCTGAGGTCTCTGCAGGGGAGGGCTTTCCTGGGCAGACACACAGAAAGAGAAGGTAGGTGGCTTTTCCTCACAATGAGAGCATATGCTTGTGAGTTACACACAGACAGTGTCAGCTATAGTTGCATCAGACAGACTCTGCTTGGTTCTCCTCTGTGGCTCCAATGCCTGGCACAGAGAAGGGACCCTGAGGGTGGACTGCTGCTCAGGACACCAGGAGGGAGGTGAGGAGAGAGGAGAGGGGAGCCACGGTTCCCCAAGGACCATGACAGTAGCCCTGGACATGATCCCAAATTGGCTGACTACACATGCTTCTTGGAGCTTGGCCTGGCTTCTCTCTGCTGTTCTTGGAACTTGTGTCTGTGCAAAGCAGAAGCTGGAGTTCCCTTGCCCGTCTCTGTGCCAGGTTTCCTCTCTGTGCCACCAGCCACACCTGTCTGGAATATTGTGATGCTTTTATGTCACCCAATCACATATCTACACCATTAGTCACCAAAGTCTTGACCTCGAGTGCCCAGACTCACCAACTCTACCCATCCTATGAGGGAGGTGGTGCCAACTTCACTACTCCCTCCAATCGGATGGGGCCCTGAACATTGGCCTGACAGAACTGAGCCCCACTTGGTGCCTTGTCCTCATATCCAAGCCAAGGAGAATTCTGAAAGCACCCTAGCTGGGTTCACCTTTCAGCTCTTTCCCTCACTTGCCACTGTTCTCAGTCAAGTCACTTAACCTCTCTGTGCCTCAGTTGTCTATACAGCAGGGGTAATTTTAGTGCCCATCTGATAAAGTCACATGAGGATCAACAAGTTGGTAGCCCGAGTGCTTGGAATGTGCTAGCTATTATTGTTGACAATAGAAGCAGCATTGTGACCATGCCTGACCCTGTACAGCTGTGGAGAGGGCCCATCACACATGACTCTAGAGCAGAGGTTATGCTGTTTGCTCTGAGTCAGCAAACCCAAGGGTGGACTGGGATCCCCACCGTGAATCAATACACAGCTTGCTTCCTGCTATAGCCAAGCTGTTCCTAGAGACATCCACACTGTTGCTGTCCCCATGGAAACCAAGAGCGGCATCCCTTTACTAAGGTAGAGGGCCCTTGGCTTTGGGGTGGCTGACTCTTACCAGTTGCCACTGAGGTCTGGCTGGGGGTGAACTGAACACAGAATTGGGTGTGTGAAGAACTTCACTGCAGCCTGGTCAGACTCTGGGCTCCCTGGCTGTGAACTGCACATATGGACGCCAGAGGCTGCCTTTGTTCCCCAGGTAGTGAGAATGTGGCCATCCAAGGGACAGTGTGTGAGGAGATTCCTGTCCATTCCAGTGAAGGAGGGAATGGAGAAGGAGGGAGAAGTGTAGCTCCCTTGCTGTACTTGCCTCTGTAGCACGTGATGTCTACTGATCATCTGCTGAAACCCCCTAGTTGACGGTCCATGGTATTCCCTGTCTATTGGGATCACCTCTTGTTTCTTGTACCTGCAGTACTTTCCTTTATGTTTATGAAATTAAAGACTTTAGAGCAGGGAGGCGGGAAGGCAGGGAGACATGTAATGATCCTGTCCAAGACCCATTGAACCAGATCTCTCTGCAAGTGGAGCCCAGTTCTCTCTCCCTGATTCTGATGCACCTCCCTGCTTAAAGACCATGGGATGATGGGAATTATCTGACTCTTAGGTGTATGGAGCCAGATGGTCACTTAGTAGGTAGGAGCCTAGTGGGGTCTATCCAAGGGCAGACAAAAATGGGCAGGTCTCTGTCTAAGCCCCAGTTTTCTGAGAACAGCCCGAGGAAGTTACTACTTGGGTTCAGATGGAAACTGTGATCCCGTCTTTACTAGCTGAATTCAGACTGCTTGTTGGGTAGCTCCTCATTCTGCAGGGCCATATGCTGAGATGGGTGCTACCACCTAGGTGGGGGAGCTTTGAGTATCCAGGCTGAGGTGTGCCCTGGTCTGTGTGCAGAACAGGCACTGGGAAGAAATCCAATGGCCTGGCTGAGAGGCAGAGTGGGAGGTACCACATGTCATTACCCAGGCCCAGGAAAGAAAAGCAAGGTTGAGCATGTGGCCATGAATGAACGGAGACAGCTCCCCTGGCTCCCACCCCTCATGAAGAGCCTGGGGGCTTGGCAGGGGAGCCTGGACACCCCACTTGGTCTTCCCCTCAGTCTTCTGGATGCTGACAGCCTTGGGCATAAGAGAGAACACGTGGCTGAGATATTTCCCTGCAGGTCCATTCCTGAGAACAGTCATCAGTGCTGTTAGAATGTGGCTGCGGGGAAGACCTCAGGCTTAGGAGGTGAACTCAGGACTTGCATAGTGTGAGCCCAACTCAGAGAAACGAAGCTTATCCTTGGAGCAGGGCTGGCCATGTAGCTGGAACTTCCCAGTATAGACCAGCAAAGCACTCCTCAGTGGACCTCATGGGAGAGGAGCCTGGGAGGGATGAGGGTCAGATGCCCACCACTCTTTAAAACACAGGGGGTTTCATCATCTCATACCCTGCTGGTGGGGCCAGTGCACAGTGAGGACTGAACATCTGTGAGGGGCCACATCACTTCTCCCAGGGAGATCACAGATCACAGGCCTGCGCTGTTAATCCCGGGTGTCAGCTGACAGGGCTGGACACTCATCAGCCTCCAAGGCTGGAGAACATCTGTTGTCACTGTTTGCCTGTCTCTTCTTGATTTGCTGCAGAAAAGGCTCGTAATGATTATTTGCAAAAGCAGGTGGAGTGCTTTGAAGAAAAGCCCTGTATAAACAGAAATAACACAAACAACACGTTGTTGCTCTGCCTTAGGGCTAATCTGTCTCCACCCTTCCCCAGGCTCTGCCATGTCAGCAGGGTTGCTGCCTTCCTCAGAGACGAGGCATTTGAGGCCCTGGAGGAGAATATATGTATAGCATTGAGGTTGGAAGACCTTAAAGTGATCTCTAACCTGACCCTTATTGACTGTGTGACCTTGGCTCAGTCATTCCACTTTTCCCCCTTAGACTTATGTTGTCATCTGGGAAATTTGGGAAAGCAGAGCTCCATTAGTTTTGTGTGAGCATTAACTAGACCATGCTTAACAAATGCATTGGTTCACGTTAGTTCAAAAGCCTATAGAAAGTCCTGGCTTCAGGTGTGGCTTTATTCAGGTTCTAAGGATGCCAACAGGTTTTGTCCCTTGGTCTTGCTTTCCCTGGGTTGGCCCTGATCCTGGTTCCATCTAGCAGCTCTGGCAGGCTCAACCTCACACCATGACAACACTTAGGTCATCAGAGCAAAGCATGTGCCTATGGCTTGGTATTCTGGCAAAGTCCTGAGATTCACTCTGCCTGGACCTGGTTAAGGCATGTGACTATAACTGATCCAACCAGTGTGGCTGAGACACCAAATGCTTAGATTGACCTTATTCACTCACTCAAGTGTTCACTGAACATTTACCATGTTCCAGAAACTTTTGTATATTCTGGGGACACAGTATTGACAAGACAGGTCAGATTCCTACCCTATTGGGACTCACTTACCAGAAGGAGAGAGAAAACAAACAAGCACATTGTATAAAATGATATAAAATTAGGAAATAATAAAGGTTATTTTTTAAAAACCCAAAGCATATCAAGAGGGTAGAGAGTGATATGAAGTGTGGGTGGAGTGCTGTTTTGAGACTTTCTTAGGAGGTGACATTTGCACGGTGGCAACCCCAAACCTGAGAGGGCTTGCCCATAAGGTTCCTTACCAAGTCCAAAGAAGTCACCCAGTAGCACGTCCAGCAGGGAAAGACACTGGTTTGTCAGAACCTACAGGAGGCACCATGGTGGTTGGTCAGTGAAGAAAGAACCTACCCAGGAGGCACTGAAAGAGGCTGGTCTGTGGGTGAAGAAAGAGTCTGTGCCTCAGAGGAAGTACAACAAACAGTTTTATAGGAAAGTAAGTCAGCTAATCAAATTCCTATCCAGTGTTTTCAATTACATTGATTACACATGACAACTACATTGCTTTCCGCTCTGCTTGGTCATCTGCATTCCATGACTCAGTTTGGGAATATGCACACCCTTTCAGGACCAGCCTTGGTCAGAGGGTGCTCCTAAGGGCAGGGAGAGGGGAGGGGGAAACAGTCCACATCTGGACAATAGCCCACACATTTGAGTAGAGACTTAAATGCAAGGAGAGTAGAAGCCTTGTGAGGATCTGGGCACAGAACATTCTAGGCAGAGGAGGCAAGTGCAAGGGTTCTGAAGCAGGACAAGCCAGACTTATGGAAAAGAGCCACGGTGGCCATCAAGGTCAGAGGAGAGATGACTGAGCAGAGAGCAGGGGGAGGTGAGTTGGGGCAGGGGCAGAGGCCACATGAGACCAGGCCCTGATAGCTATAGGAAGGAGACAGAACTTTCTCCTAATGGTGGTGGAGAGTCTGCAGGCTTTCAAAAGGGAAGAGACACAACACGAGTCGTGTTTGAAAAGGACTGCCTGGCTGCTGTGGGAAGAGGAAGCAGGGGCCGATTGCAGTGTCTGGGGCAGGGATGGTGGCAGGTCTGGTGAGAAGTGGCTGGACTCAGGAAGTGTTGTAGGTCAGGGTTCCACCCCTGGAAGCAGAAGTTCATTACTTTCCCCAATGGAAATTATGGCCTGTCTGCCAGAAGCGGGAATAGACGCTGGTGAACAAAACATAAGAACTTTCCATTACTTTCACCATTGGTAGTTTCGTGCAAAGTCTCCTTTTGGTGCTACATTTTTTTTTTTTTTTTTGAGTTGGAGTCTCACTCTGTCGCCCAGACTGGAGTGCAGTGGCCGCTCTTGGCCACTGCAGCCTCGACCTGCTGGGCTCCGGTGATCCTTCCGCCTCAGCCTTCCGAGTAGCCGGAATTACAGGCGTGCGCTACCACGCCCGGCTGATTTTTTGATTTATTGTAGAGATGAGGTCTCGCTGCCCAGGCGGGTCTTGAACCCGCGGGTTCAGGCAATCTGCTCACCTCAGGCTCCCAAAGGCGCGGGATTACAGGCTGAGCCACCGAGCCCGGCTTGGTGCTACATTTTCACCACCATTAGCTTTTTCTGGGACAGGGACTGCATCTCCATTTTCTTTTTCTTCCTCCAAGGCCCAGAGTCACTTTGAGGAATTTTAGAGATGATGTGGTCCAACTCCAACCTCATTACAAAGGAGAAATCCTGAGGCTTAGAAAAAATCTGGAATTGTGCAAAGTTTCTCAGCTAATTAGAGCTGGAACTGGAACACGGCTCTCCTGATTCCTAGCGCTGGCTTCGTTCATGGATTGATCTGGGGTTTCAGGATGCTGCCAAGGTCTGGTGGGGGCAATGGGAGAGGGTTCCATTCTTCCGCAGTCTCTGTCAGCATCCCCCAAATAACCAGTGTGCTCAATAACCAGGGCCCTACCCTCACCTCTGGCCATCCCAAGTCCCTTTACCCAGAAGTCCTAGAGCTGCCCCATGGACAGTCAACAGCTTTTCTTCAGCAACACTAGTGAGAGTCAAGCGTCCAGGCCATAAAAGTTAGGCTCACTTATAGGAAACACCAGGGGAGTGCCTTATTTTTACTAATTTTTTTTTAGAGGAAACTAAGTACAGCCTTTCTGATCTTGCTGAGAGAGCTACTAGTGGACATTTCACTGCTCCTGACCCCATGGGACAAGTATGTGCCTTTGAGGCCGGATTGCAGTTGTGCAGTCTATAAAGCAAGATGGATGGGCAGCTTTGCAGGAGTGAACTAGCCAGCATGGAACAGCCTGGAAGGGAACTCCCTGAAATCCTCCTGCAGATGCTCAGCATGGACTGGCCAGTTTCTTGTGGCAGAGGGAGGCTAGAGACAGCTTACTTTTGTGCTTGGGCCCAGCACAGTGCCTGACACTCAGAAGGAATCAATACATATGTTTGGTGAAGAGTAGAGCCAGAGTGGCTGCACCCCCGTGACATGCACACTTGCTGGGCACGTGTCCTCTGGGCCATCTTCTGAGTGAGCATAGGTGCTTTGTGTCACAAGAGGGAGATGGATTAAGCAATCTGTAGTTCCTGTTAAGAACATTACAGTGGACCCCTCCGTCCCTCCCTCACTCCTTCTCTCCTTCTTTCTCCCTCTGCCTCTCTGTGTGTGTGTGCGTGCATGCGTGCAGGTGTGTGTTTAATTTTCTTTGAAGAAAAATAATCCAGCTTCTCTTTAATCAGTAACTAGTATGGTCAGGAGAAGCTGTCACAGAGGCCTTGGGACTGGTTAGTGGGCTTAATCATGAAAATGGCCAGGCTGTCCTCTCTGAGGGGGGCACAGAATGACACCTTGGATGGCTTCCTTCCCTTGTCCAGACGCTCATCCTCATTTCGGTAGAGAGCCAGCTGGCTGTGCAGGGCTGCTGCTGTCTCTCAGTGTCTGTGCCCTGCTGAGGGAATAGCCAGAAAGGCGTAAATATTCAGTAATAAGCTCCATGAGAGTACAGGGAATCTTGACAGAAGCTCTTCTGAGGTAAAGGCAAGAAGAGCGGTAGCTCTGGTGTGCGGCAGAGAAGTGGAGAAAAGTGCCTAAGGAGGGAGAGAGAGAGGGGTTCGGCCCCAGGACACATGTCGTGCCTTCCCAGACAGGTCACAGATGTTCTTTCTCATGGGTCGGCTGAAGTCAGACAGCAAAACAGAGGTAGCCGTGGCACTGGAGCAGGATGCAGGTGGTGGGGGGAGAGTGGCAGTGGGGAGAGGAGTGAAGGAGAGAGTGCTGGGGCTGGATATGGGGGAGAGGCCGGGTAGGGAGTGCTGGGGGCCTGACTGCCCGGTGCTGACTTTAGTAAAGATGTGATGGCACCATACACACAATGCCCACCTCCTAATCCTGACCTTCAACAGGGGCTTGGGGGCTGCCCTGGTGGGTCCATATAGGCTGTGGACTTCAGAGTAATGCTGTCCATTGCCACAGGCAACTGGCAAAGCTTCTTTGCCAATGAGGAGAAACACACATGAATAAGTCACTGAGCAAGCCCAGGACGCTTTCTTTAGCTATTGTGTCCTCTGCAGGTGGCCAGCTGGGAAGGGGATCCAGTCCTGCTGACCTTTCCCCTTGCCATTCTGCCCCTACAAGTCAGCTCAGCCAGTTGCATGGTCCCCCTACCCAGCCAGTGATGGCCTGGCTCCTTGGCCTCCCCCAGGCATATCATCCCTCATCCTTGGCAATGTGTAGAGCCCCTGTAACCGCTGAGGATACCCTCACATGCTTTGTGTGTGTTCCTATGTTTTATTTTAAAATTTCTCTCCCTTCTCATCTAGGTGGAAAACACGGACCAGATGAAGGGCTGGCTCACATCTTATCTTTCTTCCCATCTGTCCCCTGCACCCAGGGAAAGCTCTGTTTGAAGCAACACACCTCCTGCTCCCAGGCCCATGTGTCCTCGAAGAGGCTTTGTGTCTTCCTTCTCACTTGCAACCTGTACACACCTGCAGGAAACAGATGTATTTTTCTAACCATGCTGTATAAAGAGTTTTTCTTTACTCGGTATTTCAGCTCCAAGAACATGTGTGTGCTTGTGTCTTGGCCAACTTTTGCCCACCTTAGAAACATAGCACCTCTAATATCTCTGCTTGTGTCTCTGTGAGACCCATCGGTGCCATGATGAATTCTCACCCTAAAAGGTGTCAAATTTACCGCAGACTTTATGTTTAGAGGGCAGATCTGAAATGTAAAGAGGTAACAGCCCCCGGAGCCACAGCACAATGGGGGCCTCTCTTGAAGAAGGGCAGTTGCTATCATTCTGGTCCCACGTTTGGGATACATGTGCAACACAAAAATGCCAGTTGTCTTTCTCTGGTAACCACTCACATCCCAGTACCTCCTTGGCCCTCCCTTTGCAGATCAATTTAATTATAGGCACAGATGCCCACTGGGGTGGGGAGCAAACTGGGAGCCTTGGATTTCAATAAAGTCCAAACTGTTTTGAAATCCAAATACAGCCAACCTTCAATTATCCACACTAAGGAAAGGGAGCGTGGTTAATCCTGAACAGCAGATGATTAAAAAATCATTTCTTTTGGCTTTTGGGAGGTACCATATGCTATTTGCAACAGAACAGCAAAATTTCCTCTCCAGTTGTGTTTTGCTCGGATTAATATTGCAATGAACTTGCATTTCTCCCCATGCACCAGCTGCCAACAGAGGGGTTCGGATGGAGGAGTCTATTCAGAGGCAAATTGAGTGGCAGGGAAGGACAGAGATGGCCCGAAGTACTGATGAGAAGCCAAAAGCTCTGGGCCTCCTCTCTTAATTTGAAAAGAAAGTAAACAAGCAAATTAAAAACTCCAAATGAAAGGACCAGATATAAGAGGGTAAATCCTCCGGGGTATCGCCTTACTCTTGTCAAGTTCTCCAAGCATATATTTTCTGCCTGCGTCGTATGAACTGTCTCTTAGAACGCCTGGACTGCTTTCCATCTCTGGCATGCGACTAGTGCTTGCCTGCCTTCTTGCCTTGGCTCGTGCTATACTCCCTGCCTGAAATGCCCCTTTCCTTGCCTGTTTTATCCAAATTTCATCCATCGTTCCAGACACAGCACACGTTCCATCTCCACAAGTCCTTTCCAATCATGTCCACTGGAAGCAACCTTCTTTTTCCTCTCTTCTTCTTGCCTGTAGCACAGCATTCTCTCTGGCAACATGTTTGGACCCTAAGCTTTGTGAGGCAGGGAGAGGTGCTGTCAGACCTGTCACAGTTCAACACCTGGCACAGTGGTTGCATACTGGGTGCCCCCTATTGGAAGACTGATGGACTAAATCCTGTAGGCAGCTGGGAAAGACTCTAAATCAGTGGTTCTTGAGTTCGAGTGGCCTAAGACTCTACTGGAGGGCTTGGTGAAAGAGTTTCCTGGTCAGCCCCCTGAGATGCTGCTTCAGTAGGTTAGGTGGAGCTCAGAGCTGGGCATTTTCAACAAGTGCTCAGTTGACTGCTGAGAAGTCAGTTGTCAACACACACATCACCAATACTCACACACCAAAGAACTTCCATCCCTGTGTTCCACTCATAAAGGTGAAGCCGAAAGATTAGAAAACAGAGACATGGAGAAACACACCGGTGTTATTACTGCTATCTCTCATAATTCCTAATGCTGATTTCAGTATCTTATTAAACAGAAAAAAAACCCTGCAAAAAGTAGAGGCTAAAATAGTGCAGAGCTTTGCAACGTATTCTCCATATTTGTTTGGTCCAAAGCTGCACATTTCCCCACTATTTGCTTCTCTAACATCAGGGTGTAGCTAGCAATCAGTCGATGGCGTGTTATAGTAGTCGACCTTGGGTACATGCGGCACAGACTGCGCATGTGCTGGCTTGGTCCTAATTCCACCATCCGCCCCCACCGTTCAGTGAATTATGTGCATTGCTGGTGCTACACTTGTTGAGTTTCACTCACCATTTACAAGATTTCAAAAAGATTATATGACAATTTGGCATAGAAATGAAAAATTATTGCATACACCGAAGGGCATGAAAGCAGAGCAGAAGGGCATAAATTTGATATTAGTGAAACAAACATTTGTTGGAGGAATAGTCATACTTCCATATTTTCTTGCAAAGAGACAACAAATGAGATCAATTACTTTATAGCTTTTCTTCTCAGACTGTGGTAATGGGACCAGCTGTGTTGGTTTCACCCAGGACCTTGTGATAACTGCCGAATTGTAGACTCTAGTCCACACCTGTCATATATCTGCTGTCTAACAAGATCCCCAGGTGATTTGTGTGAACATGAAAGTTTGAGAAGGATAGCTTTATAGGACTTAAGAAGGGGAGATATCCGCAAGTAGATAAAACTGAGTTATGTTTTGTTATCAAGATATGCACAAAAGGATCATCTATCACACACCAGGCAAAAAAGCTAGCAAAAAGAGATGTTGGTGGCTGAGAAGGAAATATGAGAGACAATAAGAGAGTGTATCTCCAATTCACTTGAAAGACCCGAGAACACTATTGTGTGGGGAAACAGGGGCATCCAAGACCAAAAAGTGATTTAGAAGAGAGAACATGAAGAAGTTTTGTGGAACACATTGGCCAATTCATCTCACTTGTGTTTTCCTTTTTAGATATGCAGAGTGATTCGTGGTAACAATAGATGCTTCAATAAATCTAAAAAAATGCTTTCAATAAGAAAAAAATATGTGAGGAAAGAAAGCATTGTGTCACAGTTTAATTAGAAATATTTTTTCAATATATAAAATGAATATATCTTACAATAAACGACATCTCTGATTTAGTGAGCTGTAAGTGAAAGTATGCTCCAGCCCGGGTAACTTGGTGAGACCTCGTCTCTACAATATTAAAAAAAAAATTAGCCTGGCTTGGTAGCGTGTGCCTGTAGTTCTGGCTACTTGGAAGGCGGAGGCAGAAGGGTCACCAGAGCGCAGCAGGTCAATGCTGGAGCGGCTGTGAGCATGCCACTGCACTCCAGCCTGGGCGACGGAGTGACTCCAACTAAAAAAAAAGAAAAAGTTCCTCATACTTTACTATAATTGTCTTTTCTCTTAGAGTTTAAATTTCAGTAACTATTGTTTTCACTCTGATGATTACTAATATCAAGATCTCTCACAAGAATTAAAATCTTGATTTTGCTTTTTAAATTTTACATTTTTAAGGGCCACCTTCTCAATGCCATCAATATACTAAGAAAAGAACAAGTTATCTGCTCTAGCCACCTTACATTAGAACTTAGAAGTTTAAATCAGAAGAGAGATAATAGCAGATGAGAGGAGAAAATGAAGAAGCCAGGCTTTGGCCCATACTGACTCTAACAGCTTTATATCCTCTAGCCTTGTTTCAAACAATGACAATCTCACATTTTAAAAAACCATGAAGTTACTGTATTTAATCCTGAGAAACCTGTGGAACAGGTAGTAATGGCCTCTTTTTCACAAATGAAGAGGTTGAGGTCAGAGAAATGAAATAACCCAGAATTCAAAGGAGGTATCACGTCGACCACCTAAGCCAGTGTCTCTGCAGTGGCAGCCCCACCATGTGCTCTGGAGCCCAAAGCCCAGATTGGACAACGACTGTCAACCCTCCAGTGACAGATTATCTGAAAATCATTCCTCAGTGTTAGTGAATAATCCATGCTCTGTCTTCCGTGGACTTCAAGGTCTTCAGCTGAGCTGCTGTCCCCATGCTGCCCTTTGCTGAAAAATGCCTTAGGATGTGAATAGCTCCTTGCCTTTGAGTACAGAACCAGCTGCTGCCTGCTCTTTGGTGAAACCTGCAGCCTAGATTCTTTTTTTTTTCTTCCCCTGTAAAATGTCCCCATTTTTTGCAAGCTTATTGGAGCTCCTTTTTTTTTTTTTTTTTTTTTTTTTAAGTACACTGTGGAACTGTGAAGCAATTGAATAATTGTCTGGACATTACTGCTTTTCTCTTATATCTGGCTTTTTTCTGCCTTTCCTCCCAGGGTGCGGCCTCTGGCCAAGGCTGGTCTTTAAAGGATTTGCATATTCCCACTAATGAGTCACGGGGTACAAGTGACCAAGCAAAGCTGAAAGCAATGTGGTTGCCATGTGTAATCAATGTAATTGTAAGTATAGGATAGGAATTTGATTATTGACTTGCTTGCCTATTAAAACTGTTTGCCGTACTGCCCCAAGTGCACTCTTCCTGCATTGACCCGCCGCCATCAGTGTCATATGGGTGGATTCTTTCCTCACTGACCTACTGCCATTTGTGCCTCCTGTAAGTTCTAATAAACCAATGTCTTTCCCTGCTGGACCTCTGGGTGACTTCTTTGGAATATGTGAAGAACCTTACATGCAAGCCCTCTCAGTTTTGGGGTTGCCATGTTACAGGGACTGACCCCATCCCTGACCCGGGTGGTACATCTCATTGCTTCATTGTTAACCTTTGACCCTGCTTCACGGCCTCACCATGATAACCCTCTCCCCAAGATTCTCACTCCTTTCTAACTTAAAATGCTACTCTAAAAAGTTATCCCTTGTACTTTCTCATGAATTGCGTTAGTGGTTTTCCATCTTTGCCAACATTGAAATCACCTGAGGAGCATTACAAAAAATCTCCAGTTCTGAGGCCGCTTACCAATTAAAATAATCTCTGGAGGTAGGATCCAGGGATGGTATTTTTAAAACTTTGCAGGTGATTTCAGTATGCCAAGTTTGTGAGGCATATTATATTACTCACCTCCTTTATCTGGCCACGAGCTCTATTATTATCCTTTTCCATTAAATTCTTCATTTTAAATTAAAAGCTCTTCAATAATCTTATCTTACCTACATAACCACTTTTCAAAAATAATTTGTTTTCATTACAAAACAATACACACATTTATTGTACAATCTTTAGTTTTGCAAATACAGCCAAGAAGAGAGAAGGAAAGACAGATCACCAGTGATTTTGCCATGAGGCATTAACTATGACTAATGTGTTCTTGTAGATACCACCAGTGTTTTTCCTTGTTTATATCCTGTGCTTGTGTATCTTATTGTACCTATCATTTCGTAACCTGCTTTTCTCATCTGAATCTCTTTTCAGATGAACTTCTCAGTCTCTTGTCTTTTCCTCCTTTGTCCTTAACCTTCATAACTTTAAGTCAGTCTTTCTCAGGCCTTTCAACTTGACCTTCTGCTGTGAATTCTGAAGCCTCCTTTTATCCTAATGGCCAAATCAGTTCAGAAGCACTAAACCTGCTCCTTCTGGAGTCACTGTCTCTCCAAATGGCTTTACCATCTGGCTGTCCAACTGCTCAAGTCAGATGTATCTGAGGTCATCCTAGATTCCTTGGACACCTTACACCACATTTCTGACTCACTATCAAAATCTGTCCATTATGCCTCTTCAATATTTTTTGAATCTGTACCTATCTCTTCATCCACAGAGGCAACTTCCATGCAGGCCACCATTTTCTTTTGCCTCCATTGCCATGAGGAGGCAATGGCCTCCTTATCCCTAGCCTTACTTCTCTCTAGACCACTCCTCATACCATCTGGGTGATATAAAGTCATTACCTTTGAGGTAAAGTTCACTTCTTACGAAGGCTTTCAAACCCACATGATCCAGCTTAAATAATGCCTCCTCTATCCTTCTCCCTTGACCCCAACATACACCTGGTCTACAATGTTTCAGAAATACCATTTTCCTCTTAGTTCTGCCTAAAACATGCTTCTCATTCCTTTTTCTCATGGATGCCTGCTCATATTACAAGTCTCATAGTTATTTGCTTCCCTGGAGAAGTCTTTTCTGAACCCCCAGAGCTGCATTAGAAACCTCTCTTTGTGCTCCCCTAATATCCTGTATCTTCCCTATCCAAGCATGTATCACACTGAATTGCAATGGCTTATTTGCTTGGCTCCCTCCAGATTGGAATGCAGGGACCACATGTGTTTTGCACAACGTACTGTTCCCAAAATCTAACAACAAATAATGAAAATGAGGGTTGAACAAACAAGGAATGATTGAATCCTGTCATACCACGTCATCAGTCTTTCAGCCTTGCAGATGTTCTTTTCTGTACTTTGCTCTCAGTTGCTACATAGAACGTGAGCAAGGGCTGGGTGGCGTCTTCTTCACAGTGCAGAGGGGATGGCTTCTTCGTGCCCTATAGACTGGTTTCCCAAACTTTCTCTGCTTCACAACCTTTCCTGATTCTTTTTCTGCTCTTCCTGTCTTCCTCCTGCTTTGCAACCTTCAAGTCAAATTAACCAAGTTGAATTTTATATGAACCTCGTTTTATTTTTCACAGTGGAAGCTCCTCATCTCTTCATTAATAATAGACATCACTGTAACCCAAAGCTCTGTAGCTTTTTAAATAGAATCATGTTAATGAGGATCTGGTGTTAGCTTGCTGTTGCTACCAACATTTTCAACACTTTTGTATTGGGAAAAAAAAGGTGTGGGGAGTTGGCAAAAGCAGAGGTAAGGAGGCATGGTTGCTAGCCTCTCTCTAGTCTTTCTCTCAGGGAGTTTGGCTTTCTTCAAAATGTCGTGAATCTTCAGTGCCTCTGGATTAATTGGACACCATCTGGGAATGGATCAGGTTTTATGAGTCTTAGGCAGGTATAATTTGGGGCCTTTTTTGAGGAAAAAATACAAAATTATAAATAAACTACCTATAGGCCTTGAAAAGTACTTGTGAGTCAAGTGGGGGCCCTTGAAAATCAACCTTAATTAGATAAATCTGTTCTCCATCTTCTATCATAATTTTTATAATAGGAGAAGCTGAGGCCCAGAGTAATGGGTGGGAGTGAGTCACTTAAGGGCTGTTGCTGACTCATCTCTCCCCACTGTAGGACCTGCAGCTCATTACAGAGTTAAACAAACTTTACAAATTAGCTACAATCTCAGTTCCCAATTTCATTCATACAGGCCAAGCCAGGAAGGTAAAAAAGGAATATTTTTCAATGAATTCAGACTCTGCTTGGTTTGGTGGGAAGAATCTTGGACTGGGAGTTGAGAGAGGTAGTTCTTGTCCATACTATTAAGCACCTGCAAAAATAGACCTGCTTATGCTGATTTTGAACCAGATTAATCTTGAGCCACATGAAAACCTTTCTACTCTATGTTAATAGGAAAAAGGCAGATTCTGAACTCAGTGGAGTTAAGAATTTAGACAGTTTTCCAGTTTTATAAGATCAGGGAAGCAAAGGCCCTTGTGCCACTTAACTGTCGCAGCCACTGCAGCCCTGCAGGAGCAGAAGGTCACTTCTCAGAAAACCCTCCTGGCCTTGAAAACTTATACCTGGATTCTTGATTCCTGGCAGTCTGGGATTCCTAGTAATCCCGAATGGATTACTGTTGCCCTCCCAAAGCTTTATATCTGGATTCCCTCCGTCTGCCTTATGTCTATGAGGACATCTTTGAAGACATCTTGATCATTCTGTGTCTGTTGTGACTGCAGTTTTGCCAACTTTTTCTTTCTTTCTTTTTCTTTCTTTCTTTCTTTCTTTCTTTCTTTCTTTCTTTCTTTCTTTCTTTC
>NW_007248539.1:157952-197771 GCF_000164805.1 Carlito syrichta
TCCCTCCCTCCCTCTCTCTCTCTCTCTCTCTCTCTCTCTCTCTCTCTCTCCCTCTCTCTCTCTCTCTCTCTCTCTCTTTCTTCTTTCTTTCTAGTGGGAGTCTTACTCCCTCACTCAGGCTGGAGGGCAGTGGCCACTCCAGTGTCGACCTGCTGGGCTCTGGTGATCCTTCTGCCTCACCTTCCAAGTAGTCAGAACTATAGGCGCTCGCTACTACGCGTGGCTAATTTTTGATTTGTTGTACAGATGAGGTCTCACCATGATGCTCAGTCTGGTCTTGAACCTGCGAACTCAGGCAATCCTCTCACCTCGGCCCCCCAAAGTGCTAGGATAACAGACTTGAGCCACCATGCCTGGTCAACCTTCTTTCATGGATCATCCTTGTGCAGCCCAGCCCCTTGAGTCAGTCCTGTAGTGGCCTGGCATGAGGCTGAAGCCTTCACTTAAGGACAGTCCTACTGAGAAGGCTCCAGTTTTGAATCTTGTCTTTCTACGTGTCCGGGAGTGGGGGGTCGTCACACAATTCAAAACTCCGTTCTTACCTGCATGTCTTGGAGGGCATTCTTGCTCAGTTTCCTGATTTATAAAACAGGGATCTGGAGTTCACAATCTTGAAGGCCCTTTGCAGCTCCACACTCTGCAGATGCTGAATCAAGTTTTACTAAAAATGAAGGAAATTTACCAACGCGTCAGGAATGCCTTTTGCATTGTTTTTGTCATAGATAAGCAGGTCTAGTTCATATGGGGCATGTTTCTATGCCTGCAGTACTATTTATTTGAGAGGATGAATTTTGAGAAGCATTAAATTTCTATGAAAAGACAGGCCCTGCTGTTATGAGCTGGATGGGCTCTGGGCCAGCTTGCACTGGCTATTGATATTTGGGTGAGGCTGTGACAAACTGGAAAGTGCTTGGCCATGAACCATCAGGGAGCTCCTTGGGGGGCTTGAATTTTGTCACACTATCTTCTTCAGGAGGCTGAGGAGAGAGGCAGAAACCAGCTAAGGGGATTCAGGACCAGGACTGGAGAGATCAGGTAACAGCAGGTAGAGGGTAAGAGGTTCATTTATAAGGGTACTCACACTTTACCAATACAGTGACTACTTCTGTACCTAACTCTGAATTGTACCCCATATCTTTAAAATAAAAAATAAAATAAAAAAAGAGGTTCATTTGTGACAAATTCACTAAGGCCTGTGGGAAGAGCAATAGGACATTTTTATAGGGCACCCACCCCTCAGCTATGATGGGAGGGCAGAGACTGGCATACAAGGGTGCTCAGTAAAGGGCAGATTCCTTCCCTCTTTTCTGAGTGGGTGTGAGATGCACCTAGAGTGTGGATCATAGGAGCCCCGCCAGGCCTTGGTTGCCTGGGACTGTTCAGATGGGTTCATAGTGGTTTCCCTACGGGTGCCCCGGGCTTGGTGACCTCCAGAGTCAATGTTATTCAGGCCATTGTTGGGCCAGTTGTGTTTGCTAAAGCTCTTTAAAACAACTTGTACAATCACAGGCCAATTTCACAACTGGATTCTTGACTCTGAAAGGGGCTCTGTGTAGGCAGAACCCCCTAGAAGGCTGGGGCATGAATGGGGTCACTCCCTGCTTTTTCCAATCTGGCTGCCAGCCCTATGGCTGGAGCTGGCACTGGGTGTGAGGCTGGGCCTGTGAGAGTCTTGAGGAACTGAACAACACAGTTCTTGCAGCCTATTGAGGTTGGCGGTGGAGGAGGACAAGCAGGAAATTATCCTGAGGCTTCCCTGCCTTCTGCTTTGCCAAGGGTTAATAGTAGGCTCGCTGGGAGGCACCAGGGTAGCAACGAGCAGAGGCCAGTTGTTGCAAAGTTAGGAGCTCCTTTGTTTAGAAACCTCTGGGTTTTTTTGGAGTTAGGGTCTCACTCTGTTACTCAGGCTGGAGTGCAGTAGCACGATCACAGCTCACTGCAGCTTTGACCTCCTGGGCTCAGGTGATCCTTCCACTTCAGCTTCCTGAATAGCTGGGACTACAGGTGTGTGCCACCACACCTGGATAATTATCTTTCTTTTTGTAGAGACAAAATCTCTCTATATTGTCTGGGTTGGTCTTGAACTTCTGGGCTCAAGTGAGTCTCCTGCCTCAGTCTCCCAAAGTGCTAAGATTATAGATGTGAGCCACCACACCCAGCCTAGAAATTGCTTCTCAACCAGACTGGTACAGCAGGCTGTGGATGACAGTCCCAAAGCAGCCAGCATCATGGCTTTGCTGGGGAGGGAAGAGCCGTGCTGGGGCAGGCCCTGCTCTCTGCCCCTGGGCAGGGTTGGGGATACTAATATCAGTAATCTAAGTATTTTTGTGCCAAGCACTGTGCTTATCTTTACAGTAATTAACCCCATGAGGTAGACACTGCCAGTACAGTGAGGTGATGTCCAAGGTTACATGGCCAGTAAAGCACAGAACCAGGATATGATCCCAGGTTTGTCTAACTTGAGTTGGATCACTTCCCCTCAGCAGGACTCAGAAGATGGATGTACCACGTAACTGTAAACACAATTGCTTCACTTCTCTGAGCTGCAGGCACCTCTTCTGTGTGAAGGGGCTAATATGCCCCTCCTGAGGTTGAGGTGGGGATTAGGTGAGATTAAGGATGGAGGGTACCTGGTTCTGTGCTTGGCACATAGTAGGAGTTAAATTTGGCTCTTTGTCTTTATTCAGACCTTGAATGCTCTCACAGGGGACAAGCCAGGCATAAGAGGGCTTGTAGTTACTCCCTGCTTCTCCTTCTGTCCTACTTGTGTCACTGGGTGTGCCTTGGAGTCCACCATAGTCCATGAGGTTGGGCAGTGACTTGACATCATTGTTGCACCCAGCCACCCCCTTCCTTAACAAATGGATCCATCTGGAGTTGGGCTCTCCCTGTGGGTTGGGAGAGCACCCCAACACCAGGAAACAACAAAAGGTGCCCTGACCTGCCCAGGTTGCCCGTCCTTCCCCCAGACCACTTTCCCTGTGGCTAAAGTTCCAGCTCTTGACGTCCTCTCTCCTCCCTGTGCCATCCTGGTTCCATTCCCTGAGAACCCTGATAAATAGTCTGGTAGGCTGAATAATGGTCTCCCCAAAGATATCCCATCCTAATTCCTGGAACCTATGAATGTTACCCTGTATGGCAAAGATGGACTTTGGGGATGTGATGAAACTAAGGATCTTGAGATGGAGAGATGATATCATCCTAAGTGTTCTTCGGGGGGAGGTTTCACACAGGGAGAGGAGAAGGTGATGTGAATACATTGGAGTGATGCAGCCATGAGCCAAGAAGGCACCAGAAGCTGGAAGAGGTAGGAAGATCCTTTCCTAGAGTCTCAGAAGACTGCTCAGCTCTGCTGACATCTTGAATGTGGCTCAGAGTTACTTATCTTTAACTTTTAACATCCAGAGTTGTGAGATAATACTTTTTTTAGCTTTAAAAAAATTATGTTAATGTATACCCTATATAACATGAAAATTATCTTTTTTTAACTATCTTAAAGTATATAGTTTGGTGACAATAAATACATTTACGTTGTTGTACAACCATCACCACCATCCATCTCCAGACGTTTTTTAATCATCTCAAACTGAAACTCCATATTCATTAGGGAATAATCCTCTGTTCTCTCCTCTCTCCACCCCCTGGAAACCAATATTCTATTTTCTATCCATATAAATTTGACTTCTCTTCCTCATATAAGTGGAATTATTCAATACTTGTCCTTTTGTGTCTAGCTTATTTCTTCTGTCATTATGTCTTAAGGTTCATCCAAGTCATAGCAAATGTCAGAACTTCGTTTTTAAGGCTGAATGGATATATTGTTTATCCTTTTGTTTATCTATTCATCTGTTGATGGACATTTGGGTTGCTTCCACCTTTGGGTCATTGTGAATAATGCTGCGAATGTGTGTTGCTTTAAGCCACCAAATTTGTGGTAATTATAGCAGCCCTAGGAAACCAACAGAGATGGTGATCTGACCCTTGGCATCCCTGCGTTGGTCAAGCATAAAAGCAGTTTCTCAAGGTGTGAGAAACTGATCTCTTATATCAGAATCACCCAGGGAAAAGGTTCTACTGTCTGCTGTGTCAGGATAGGACTAGGAAAGTCGTATTTTTAACACATGCATCAGAAGTTTGGGAACTAGTGGGCTACTTCTATTAAATAAAATGTGTGATTATGTGCCTCTCTGAGATAAAACCCCCTAACCTGAGGAGATAACCTTCCTGGTTGGGGTGTCAGGTATGGGTGTGAGACAGGTTCCCTAAGCTTTCAAATCACATGGCAGACAGAGTGGGCAGATGATAGAAAACACCTGCTACTTTAAAAGTTGTGTGCCATTTTTTTCATTGGTCTGAGAGTAATAATGGTTCATAGGTGGAGAATTGGATTTTTGTTTCAGAAACGAAATGATAGGAGCCCCCCTGCTGCTGATAGTTGAAGTCCTGGGCCTAGGCTGGATGGGTAAGAATCAAATAAAAGAAGGCTAAATTGCTCTGGGAAACCAAAAAAATGTTGGCATCTCATTGGTGTCCAGGTGGGAGAAGAGATAAGCAACTAGAAGATCAGAACAAGAGACGGAAAGTGGTCTACAGGGAGCTCTGAAGAGGCCTGGGACTTAGTGACATGGCACAGGCCTGGGGCATATGGAATATAGGACCAGAGAGCAAGCCCCACTGGGAAGCAGAGGAAACTTAAAACTAAGAACAGTGATGTCTGCCTGTTTACCTTCTGTTCCATGTACTGTAATTACCCTTTTTGGCCACACAGTCTTCAGTAAAATCTGTTCCTTGACTGGGCTTGGTGGCTCAGCCTGTAATCCCAGAACTTTGGGAGGCCGAGGTGAGTGGGTTGCCTGAGCTCATGGGTTTAAGACCGGCCTGGGAAACTTGGTGAGACCTTGTCTCTACAATAAATCAAAAATTAGCTGGGCGTGGTAGCATGTGCCTGTAGTTCGGCTGCTTGGAAGGCTGAGGTGGAAGGATCGCCGGAGCCCAGCAGGTCAATGCTAGGGTGGCCATGAGTGTGCCACTGCTCTCTAGCCTGGGTGACAGAGTGAGACTGCAACTCAAAAAAAAAAAAATCCGTTCCTTGTGGCTTGTGCACAAAGACCTTTGCAAAAAAGAAGGAAAAGAGGTTTTGTGCCATAGCAGAACATTTCAAGAAAGGGAAGAGATGGGCACTACAGAAATTGGGGTGCAGTGAGGAAGCAGACTGTAAGCAAGTGCTGACCATCAGAATGTGAGTCCCTGCCTCTGGAAATTCACAGATACGCTGAGAGATGCTGGACTTCCTATAGTAGGTAGAATGGAGACTTTTCTCAATGCCAATATTTTATTTGGGATTGAAGGAAAGGGTAATCCAGAAGGATAAAGAACCTCTGGAAGCGATGATTACCCATGAATGGAGACTTACTTAGCCTGTCTGGGTGGCTGGCTCAATGGAAGTCACCTAACTCCATGCCTGTGATTTTTTAGGCTAGTGAGCCCCCTGACTTAACACTGAATTGAGTTTTCTGAGATCACAGCTAGAGGATCCTTCGTGAGAGTTTCTCTGATAGAAGGGTTGTGTGTGTGTGCGCGCGCGCGCGCGTGTGTGTGTATGTGTAAAATATATTGAACAGCTAAAAAAAGATGTTCTGAAGGTGGAGATTAATAAACAACACAAACTTCTCTTTTTTTTTTTTTGAGTTGGAGTCTCACTCTGTCACCCAGACTGGAGTGCAGAGGCACGCTCCCAGCCACCGCAGCCTCAACCTGCTGGGCTCCGGCGATCCTTCTGCCTCAGCCCTCCAAGTAGCCAGAACTACAGGCGTGCGCTACCATGCCCGGCTAATATTTGATTTATTGTAGAGATGAGGTCTCACCAAGTTGCCCGGGTGGGTCTCGAGCCCGTGGGCTCAAGCAATCCACTCGCCTTGGCCTCCCAAAGTGCTGGAATTACAGGCTGGACCACAGAGCCCAGCCCAAGCTTCTCTTTTTGATGTTTTCCCTATCTTCTCCTAAGTCAAATACTCAAGCATGTGGAATTTAAATAATTGTTATTAAGTTGAATCAATTTTGGAAGAGAGAAAGTTAGAGGTTTATAGACTTCCTCAGTCGTCAGCGGATTGCTGATTAATGATGCTGGAGTCTGTAATTATACTGCTGTCAGGAGACTGAGTGTCCTCGATAAATCCAGGCTCATCTGCCTTCTCAAGACTCTGGAAAAGGAGTGTCTTGATTTATGCCCCAATTGGCACATATTCTCTTCACTGTACCTTAGAGAACTCTCAACTACTTAATGGTTTGAGAGGTCAATTTTCATCTCTCTTATATTGAGCAACCTAGAATTTAAGTGTCCTTGCCCATGATTGTAAGGACATAAATTGGAGTTTTCTTTTCTTCTTATTGTGCTTTTGGTTCATTTTTCCCTCTCTAACTAACCTCTTTCATTTGAAAAACTGGGTGTGGTAGATCACAAACATGGCAGCAATTCCCACCCCTTTCTGAATCCATCCACATCCTTTAAAATGTGACTTCACCACTCCTATTAAGAGACAGAGTCTACTTATCCCCTAAATCTCAACTGGGTTTGTGGTTTTCTCTGGCCAATAGAATGTAGTAGAAGAAACAATGTGCCCATTTAAAAAGGCCTTGAGAGACCTGTTGTCTTTCTGCTCTCTCTCAGAACATTGCTGTGCTTGAGTTCTGTTGAATAAACCAGGCTGGGCTACTGGTTGATCAGACACGTGGCCCATCTCTTCCTTCCCCTCCTCCATCCTCAGAAGCAGAGCCTATGTGACCTGCAGCTGAGCCCAGCCAAGGCCAGAAGAACCACCCAGCAGAGCTTGGCTTAAACAGCTTTTGCTGAATCATGCACAAAATATTGTTTTAAGTTCAGTTCAGGGACTGTGAACAGTGGCTCATATCTGTAATCCCAGAAATTTGGGAGACCAAAGTGGGGGATTGCTTGAACCCAGGAATTTGAGACCAGCCTGGACAACATAGGGAAACATTGTCTCTAAAACAAAAAGAAAAAAAAGCCAGGTGTGGTGTTGTGTGCCTATAGTCCCAGCTACTTGGGAGGCTGAGGCAGGACTGCCTGAGCCCAGAAGGTTGAGGCTGCAGTGAGCCATGATCATGCACTGCACTCTAGCCTGGAACTGAGTGAGACTCCAACTCAAAAAAATAAAATAAGTTCAGTTCACTCTGTAGCACGTGTTCATAGCAATAGATAACTGATACCCTGGGTACCTACATATACCACTACTGTTGTAGAGTTTAGAGCCACAGAGAATCAGAGGTACAGATAAGGCATAGTTCTGGCCTTGAGGAGCTCACAATCTATAGAGGCAGACAGGCTGACAAATGAAATTCCAGTGGGAATTGACAAGAGGAACAATTTTTCTTGAGCATCATCTATGCCAGACATGATGCTAGGCATTTTATCGACATTATCATATCTATCTTTTCTGCTAGCCTGTGAAGCAAACACTATTATTGGCTCATTTTAAAAGATGAAGATACTGAGACCCATGGAAGTTCTGATTCTGACCAGCCCCTGGTTTCTGCCAGTCCCTGATTCTTCTCTATAACTTGTACAAAGCATTAAGGAATCAGAGGAAGGGGAAGTTGGAACTCAGGGAGCAGAAGAGAAAGCCTCACTGGGCCTGGTCAATAGGGAGGACTGGGAGCCTGAGGTCACAGGTTCCCAAATCAACCCAAGGGTGAGTTACTGTGATCATGAGCTAGAGAAGCCGATGGGATGCATTTGGATGGGGACCCTGCTGGGAAACCTGGAAATATCATCAGCTCATTTTTGGGTACAGGTGGAAGATAAGACATAGCCCTTGAGGGGTGCATGGGGACAGGAGGAATATGTTTGTTTTCTGCAAAAAGAAATATTTCTCTGCTGCAGAGTATTAAACACCAGTCATGGATGATTGGAAATTTCTGCATGGAATAGAATTTTAAAAAACGTAATTGGAGGGGAGGGGCAAGATGGCGATGCAACAGGTCAGAATGTGAGACTCTCTGCAAAAGTGAATGTCCATAAAGACTCTGTGTAAGTGGGTGTGTGCTGGTGGGTGAGTGAAAGTTTGTCTGAGGCAAGACTTGGGTTCATATACACAGAACTATCCTCTGGAGATGACTGCAACTCACCACTGCCCTGAGATTGGAGCCCCTGGTGTGCAGGATTGTCTGCTGTTCTCGGGGCTCTCTTAAGAGGAGGCAGCAGAGAACAGCTGCTTCTCACCACCTGGCACCTGGCCCATGCCATCACCTGCCACAGCAGACTGGACATGAGTCCCAGGACCATGGAGAAGGCAGGATGTGAAAATCTGGAATGGAGCCCTACCATTGGTGAGGAGATGCCAACTGGCACCATAATCTCTGTCCTGCATTTTCCTGCCCAGCTCTGCCCCAACCTCCAACCTGGGACCCAGAGGCTATCCCCTTATCGAACTCAGAGATACAAATGCCCCTCCCCCATGCTTGAACAGGCACAGACATGTCAGATCTGAGTGTGAGACTTGACAGTAGCAGCAGAAGCAGTGGCAGACAAATTGGGTGAGTCTGGTTCTGATCCATCTTCCTCCCACAGTAGTTCATGGACATCAGACCCATGCTGAGAGCAACCCTATCATTCTTTGCTGAGAGCCGAGGAGATAGGCTGGAGATCAGAGCTGCTCCTTAATGCAGCAGGCAGTGAAAGCTGAAAAGGACCTGGAGTTACAGAAATGGCCATAGGGTAAGTTTTTTTCTTTTTTTGTTTGTTTTTTTCTTCTCTCTTTCTGTTTTTGTTTATATTTTTGTACTTGCTTTGTTTCTGTTATTTTAATTTTTTTTTTAGAATTTCTGTTTGTGTATGGGTATTTTTGAGGTGAGTACATCAACAGAAATTGTTGTTTGTAGGATTATCTGTATGGGTTTTTATTGCTTGTTTTTTCTGTCTTTGTTTCTCTGTTTATTTGTTAGTTGGTATGCCTGTCTGTCTTGTCTCTTCGTCTTCTCTCTCTCTCCACCTTCCTTTCATCTTCCTCCTTCCTTTTTCCATTCTTTTACTTTTTTTTTTTTTTTTTACCTCATTTTGCTTTCAGGGATCAAACATGCACCCCATTGCATGGACAGATTGTAAGTAGGTGGAAAGTAGGTTCCAGGGGGCTCACACACCTGTCAGCATATACTGGGATCTGCAGATAGCTTCTGAATCATAGTTCTCCCTTTAATTAAATCTCAAAACCAGCTGGGCTCAGTGGCTCAGCCTGCAATCCCAGGCCTTGGGAGGCTGAGGTGAGTGGACTGCCTGAGCCCGTGGGTTCGAGACCCACCTGGGCAACTTGACGAGACCTCATCTCTACAGTAAATCAAAAATTAGCTGGGTGTGGTGGCGTGCACCTGTAGTTCCAGTTACTTGGAAGGCTGAGGCAGAAGGATCGCCGGAGCCCAGCAGGTCGAGGCTGCAGTGGCCAGGAGTGGCCACTGCACTCCAGTCTGGGTGACAGAGTGAGACTCCAACTCAGAAAAAAAAAAGAAAATCTCAAAACTGTAAAAAGCAGTCTCCCACCCCTAGTCCAGGAGTGTTTAAAATTGAACAAAGCATAAGGAAGAATAAGAGACCAAGCAAACAGAAATAAAAGCTATAGCCCCATCATTGAACAGCAGAATTAAAGAAGAGGTAATCAAAAAAGGGGGAGGCTAACCTACACGAATGAAGAAAAACCAAAGGAAGAATATGGGTCCCATACAGATTCCTAAGAGGACAACTGAGAATGCAGACTTCAGGACTCAAACAGTGAAGAACCCCTAGAATGACTGGTCTCAAACCACAAACCCATATGTCAACAAATTAATAGAGAGAATAAATAGAAATAAAGAAAGACAAGAAGAAAGAATGAAGGAGTTGATCACTGACATAACAGCAATAAAGAATACAGTGAATGAAATAAATAAACTGATAAACATGGAAAGAAGAATTAACCAAGCAGAAGAAATCTCAGAGTTTGAGGTCCAAAATATGGCACTAACCCAAACTGTTAGAAACAGAAAAGAAGCTTAAGAAGACAGAACAAAGCCTCCAAGAGATAAGCAATTATATCAAGAGACTGAACCTAAGATTAATTGAAATCCCTCAGGCAGACAGACAGATAGATAGATGGAGACCACCCTAGAACATTCCATGAAATTATCCAAGAACACTTTCCTCAACTCATCAGAGATATGACCATTCAAACACAAGAAACTCAGAGAACCCCTGCAAGACAACAAATGAGAAGACCAACTCTAGACACATAGTAATTCGCTTACACAAAAGTAGGTATAAAAGAAAAAAATCGCCTGGACAGGCGAAACCTCATCTCTACAATAAATCAAAAAATTAGCTGGGCATGGTAGTGCGCACCTGTAATTCCAGCTACTCAGAAGGCTGAGGCCGAAGGATCGCCGGAGCCCAGCAGATCGAGGCTACGGTGGCCGGGAGCGGCCACTGCACTCCAGTCTGGGCGACAGAGTGAGACTCCAACTCAAAAAAAAGAAAAGAAAAAAATCCTAAAGGCAACAAGAGAGAAATGTCAGACTACCTGCCAGGGAAAATCAATTAGAATAGCAGACTTATCTACAGAAACACTTCAGGCTAGGAGATGTTGGAGTCTAATCTTCAAAGTTCTCAAAGATAAACAATTTCAACTACCAATTACCTACTCACCTAAGCTAAGTTTCAACAATGATGGAGAACAAAAATTCTTCGCAGGCATTCAATCCCTAAGAGTTTACACTGCCTCCAGACCAGTTCTATCAGAAACACTTAAGAAAGTATCAGATGCCGGGCTCGGTAGCTCAGCCTGTAATCCCGCGCCTTTGGGAAGCTGAGGTGAGTGGATTGCCTGAGCCCATGGGTTTGAGACCCGCCTGGGCAGTGAGACCTCATCTCTACAATAAATAAAAAAAAATCAGCCAGGCATGGTAGCGCATGCCTGTAATTCTGGCTACTTGGAAGGCTGAGGTGGAAGGATTGCCGGAGCCCAGCAGGCGAGACTGCGGTGACTGGGAGTGGCCACTGCACTCCAGTCTGGGCAACTGAGTGAGACTCCAACTCAAAAAAAAAAAAAAAAAAAAAAGAAAAAGAAAATATAAGACACAGAAGAAAGGAAAAAAAAGAACAACAATGCCCTTCACAAGAATGCAGGAAAAAGACTGAAAACACACATATATCAACTCAAAAATCAAAAGAAAGACTACAAACAAATAAACAAACAGCAACAGCAACAACAAGCTCTATAAGAATCTCATGACGGATAAACTCTCACATCTCAATAATTAGCCTGAATATGAATGGACTAAATGCATCACTGAAAAGACACAGAATGGCAAATTGGATAAAATATAATGATACAACAATATGTTGTTTCCAAGAGACTCATCTTACCAGAAAGGACACTCACAGACTTAAAGTAAGAGGATGGAAAACAAATTTTCAGGCCAGTGAAACACAAAAGAAAGCAGGAGTTGTGATCTTAATATCAGAAAAAAAATACCATGTAAGCTATCAAAAATTAAAGAAGATATAGAAGGTCACTACATAATAAAAAAAGGTTCAATCCACCAACAAGAAATATCCATCCTAAACATACATACACCCAACAGAGGAGCACCAACTTTCATAAAGCAGCTTCTAGGTAAACTAAAAAAAGATATTGACTCTAACACTATCATAGCTGGGGACTTAAATACCCCACTCACAATCCTAGACAGATCATCAAGACAAAAAATCAACAAGGAGATCCGGAACGTCAATGTGATGCTTGATCAAATGGACTTAATTGATAACTACAGAACACTCTACCCAACAACCATGGAATATACATTCTACTCATTACCACATGGAGCATACTCTAAGATCGACCACATCTTCGGCCATAAATCAAGTATAAACAAATTTAATAAGATTGAAATATTGCCATGCACCTTCTCAGACCACAGTGGAATAAAAATAAATATCAACACCAACAAAGTTCCCCCAAAACCCGCAAAGACATGGACATTACACAGCATGATGCTGAACAACTCCTGGGTCAACATGGAAACCAAAACAGAAATTAAAAGATTCCTGAAAACAAATGAAAATCTCTGGGATGCCATGAAATCAGTCTTAAGAGGGGAATTCACAGCTCTATGAACACACATGAAGAAAACGGAAAGATCACAAGTTAACAGCCAAACAAATTACCTAAGGAAGCTGGAAAAGCAACACCACCAAAACCCTAACTTCACCAAATTTTGGGACATAGAAGACAAAAATATAATAAAAAAACAAAAAGCTGGTTATTTGAAAGAATAAACAAGATTGATGGATCTCTAGCTAGAGTGACCAAGAAAAAGAGAGAAAAAGCCCCCAAACACAATCAGAAATGCAAAAGATCAAGTCACAAATGACCCTGAAGAAATAAAAAGATTATCAGAGATTACTATGTACACTTGAATGGAAACAAACTTGAAAACCTAAATGAAATGGAGGACTTTATGATATCACACAACCTCCCCAGGATGAAACAACAAGAAATTGAGACCCTAAATAGACCAATAACAATGCAAGAAATTGACTATGTCATAAGAAAATATCTGCAAAAAAAAAAAGCCCTGGACCAGATGGCTTTCTAGCAGAATTCTACAAAACATACAAGGAGGAGCTGATACCAATCCTACTGAAAATATTCCAGACAATTGAGAAAGATGGAACTATCCTCAAATCATTTTATGAAGGAACTATCCCCAAATCATTTTGTCCCCAAATCATTTTATGATAGAACTATCCCCAAATCATTTTATGAAAACCAGGTCAAGATCCAGCAAAGAAAGAGAACTACAGGCCAATATCCTTAATGAACATAGTTAAAATTCTCAACAAGATTCTAGCAAAGTTGATCCAACAACACATCTCAAAAATCATCCACAATGACCAAGTAGTCTGCAGGGCTGGTTAAACATCCACAAGACCATAAATGTAATTAAATACATCAACAGATGAAAAAACATAAACCGCATTATTATATCATTAGACACGGAAAAAGCTTTTGATAAATTCCAGCACCTCTTTTTGATAAAAACCCTCAAACATCTAGACATAGATGGAACATACCTCAAAATATTGAGAACCATCTATGAGAAACCCACAGCTAGCATACTGCTAAACAGTCAGAAATTGGAACCGTTTCCCCCCAAAACCAGAATAAGACAAGGATGCCCACTTTTAGTCTTTCAGTTCAACATAGTATTGGAAGTCCTAGCTAGAGGAATCAGACAAAAGAAGGAAATCAGGGGTGTTCAAATAGGAAAAGAGGAAGTTAAGTTATCCCTCTTTGCAGATGACATGATTCTATACCTCAAAAACCCAAGAGAATCTGTCAAAACCTCCTTGCACTGATAAAGGTCTTTGGCAAAGTCTCAGGGTATAAAATAAATGTACAAAAGACAGTTGCATCCTATACACCAACAATAAACAAACAGAAACCCAAATAAAAAGCACAATCCTATTCACAACAGCCACACACACACACAAAAGAAATACCTTGGCGTCTTCTTAACCAGAGAAGTGAAAGGCTTTTACAACAAAAACTACAACACGCTGCTCAAAGAAATCAAAGATGAAACAAACAAGAGGAAAAGTATTCCATCCTCATGGATTGGAAGAATCAACATTATTATAAGATATCCATCTTACCGAAGGCAATCTACAGATATAATGCAATACCCAGTAAATTACCAGCAGCATTCTTCTCAGACCTAGAAAGACAATGCAGGACTTCATATGGAAACATAAATGTCCATGAATGGCCAAAACAATCCTCAGGAAAAAAAACCAAAAACAAACAAACAAACAAACGAACAACCAAAGCAGGAGGTATCACACTCCCAGACTTTTAAGCTTTATTATAAAGCTACAATAATCAAAACAGTCAGCCTCGTATTGGTACAAGAACAGGCATATAAACCAATGGAACACGATAGAGATTCTGGAAGCAAAACCTCAATTTCTCAACCAACTCATCTTCGACAAAACCTCCACCATCAACCTCTGGGGAGAGAAGAACCTATTCAGTAAATGGTGCTGGGAAAACTGGCTGATCACATGCAGAAGATTAAAACAAGACCCCCTACCTATCACCATACACAAAAATCAACGCTAATGAATCAAAGACCTAAGCATAAAACCTCCAACTATAAGAACCTTTATGGGAATTGGAACTGTCAATCAATTCCTGATCAAAACCCCAAGTGCCCATGCCATTAGAGGTAAGATAGACAAGTGGGAACTCCTCAAACTGACAAGCTTCTGCACAGCCAAAGACACCATCAAGAGAGCAGGCAGACAGTCCATAGACTGGGAAAAAATATTTGCCACTGTATATCTGACAAAGGTCTAAAATCTAGGATCTACAAGGAACTCAAATATGCAGAAAAGAAAAAATAAACAACCCCATTACAAAGTGGGCCAAAGATATGAATAGACACTTCTCAAAAGAAGACATACAAGCAGCCAACAGATACATGAATAAATGCTCAGCCTCACTAGTCATCAAAGAAATGCAAATTAAAAACACACTGAGCTATCACACAACTCCAGTTAGGATGGCCATTGTCAATAACTAAAAAAACAACAGATGCCGGAGAGGATGCAACGTAAAGGGAACACTTCTACACTGTTGATGAGAGTGTAAACTAGTACAACCTCTATGGAAAACAGTGTGGCAATTCCTAAAAGATGTAAAAATTGATTTTCTATATGACCCTGCAGTCCCCCTGCTGGGAATATACCTGAAGGAACTCACTCTATAAAAGAGATACCTGAACATGCGTATTCATTGCAGCATTATTCACAATTACAAAACATGGAAACACCCATGCGGCTCACCGAAAGAGGACTGGATAAAAAAAAATGTGGTACATATATATGATGGACTATTATGCAGCCATAAATAAGGACAAAATTATGAACTTTACAACAACTTGGATGGACTTAGAGTCTATAATACTGAGTGATCTGTCACAGAAACAAAGAACTGAGTACCACATGTTCTCACTCATAAGTGGACCTTGAACAATTATCATTATACTATAAGAAAGGGATTTTCAGTAGTGGGAAACTACCAAGGGAGAGAGGGGTGGAATTGGCAGCAGTGGGAAATTGCCAGGGGAGGGGGGTACACTTCATCAATGAGTGTACCTACATAATGAATATTTGTATACCTAACCCTGATTTGTAACCCACATCTTTAAAATATGAAATTTAAAAAATCATTATTAATAGAAAATTCCTTTGTTGCTTTTTCTGCAGTGCTCGTTTAAGATATTCTATCTATCTATCTATCGATCTATCTATCAATCATCTTTCTATCTATTTATTTAGTTTTAGAGACAACCTCTGTTGTCCAGGTTGGAGTGCAGTGGTGCCATCATAGCTCATTATAGCTTCAAACTCCTGGACTCAAGTGATCCACACTTCAGCCTCCTAGAGTGTTGGGACTACAGATCTGAGCCACCTTGCTCAGCCTAAGATACCTGGGCAGTTCCTTATCTACTCTCTATTCTTTCTATTCTTTCTTTCTTTCTTTCTTTCTTTCTTTCTTTCTTTCTTTCTTTCTTTCTTTCTTTCTTTCTTTCTTTCTTTCTTCTTTCTTTTCCTTTTCTTTTTTTCCTTTTTTTTTTAGCAATTTGACTTATTTTCATTTTTTCCCCCCACATATTACAATAGTATAATATATTTGTTGCAACCAATTAACCAATATCAATACATTATTATTAACTATAAAGTTCATACTCCGCTCAGATTGCCTCAGTTTTTACCTAATGCCTGATTCTGTCTCCTGATCCCACCCAGGAGCTCATGCGGCCATGAGTCCTCTGGTCTTAGCCTCCTTACTCTCTATTCTAATCAGTCTCTCCTCCTCTCTGTAAAATGGACACATAGTGGGGCATGGAACAGATAAAAAGTGGGTCTTGACACTTAGGAAAGGGAGGTGGCTAACTTTAAACTGTGAGCTCCCTGAAGGTAATGCTCTGGTCTGGTGTATTAATTACTTCCTTACTATAAGTGGAGGTCAGATGCAATAAAGACAGCTGACATGTGTGGGACACTATGTTCAGAGATTGCAGCATTTCTATGTGTTAGTTTATAGAAGCACAGGTACTATTACTGTTCTAGTTTCACAGATGAGAAAGCAGGAGGGGACAGCTGTATTTAAGTCTTCACAGCTGAAAAGGAGCAGAACATGGATTTGAACCAGTCCATGGGGTCTGAGGCCCATGATCCTAAATTCTCTGCTCTAAACGTCTGAAAATAAAATCCCAGGGACAATGGCCTGGGGGTAGCGGGGCTGAGGAGCTGGGCAGTGTCTCTCACTTTCTACTTTATGCACTTCTATAATTGGTGAACGTGAATATGTAATAAAAATGCAAATCTGGGGGAAAAAAAGAAAAAACTCTAAAATATTTTTTAAAAATCATGTGATGTTAGAGCTGGAAGTGGGCTTGGAGTGGATCTAACCCAAGGAGAAAGTTGTCTTGAAGGTGAAGCAGTTGCCCCAGGCCATATAGTTAAGGGGTGAAGACAGACTCTGGCAGGGAAGCCAGCTTTCTTGACTCTCCTTGTTCCTTCCTGGTAGTTCCACCCAGAGGACAGTGTGCCAGGGCCCCCTGGGGGTGGAGCTGTGGTCTAAGCTGTGATGGAGAGCTGGTTTTTTTGTACTCCTTCACCTGAATTTTCACAGCCCTCTTTTCCTCTCCGTGTCTCCAGGGCTTGCCTCAAGTGCCCAGGGTTCTCATGCCAACCCCAGACTGACCATAGTGACTTTTGGGGACTCCTCTTGGGCCTACTGTTTGGGCTTGCTCCGTGTTTTTTTGACCTCCCTCCCAATCAGATCTACGTTGTGTGTCTATGTCTGATTCCTTAAGCCTAACTGGTCAAGCTGGAAAAGTGAATCCAAGCTGAAGAGAAAACAACAAGCAGTGTTTTCTTTCTTACAGGTTATAGCTAGATTTTAACAGTGGCTTTCAACGACTTAAAGCAAAATCCTATAGCCATTGCAACGGCCAGGCCTGGCTAGCGGGGGAAACATTTAAGAATTTATGCCTCAGTTAATGTCTTCAGCAGCAAGAAGAATTGTTAAGTGGGAAGGAAGAACTAATTGCTGTGCCAGAGTAAATTCCATCTTCTGGCAAGGTCAGTCAGACCAATGATATTAACCATAGCATCCCTTGTTCTCTCTCTTATCTCTTCTCTTTTTGAAGAATTGCCCTGATGCTTGCACATTTTCAGAGAAAAGGGAGGCTGTGGTATAACCACGAAGGCAGAAAAATGTAAACCTTCATACAGGAGCTCTTTTCTGGGACAAATGTTTCATTTTTATAGCATGATTCTGTGTCCCATGTTATTTGGTGAACTTGCCCTCTTGCTGAACCTTCCTCAAAGTAATAGTGGCCATTTCCTCCTCCCCGTTCCCTGAAGGCAACATGGCAGACAAGTCACTATTGTGTAGTTCTGGGAGCAGGGAGTGTGCTGCTTGAAGGCTGTGTTTACTGGGATCATTTCTTCCCAGTAAATCCAATTTCTGAAGTCTCAGCCACTTCCTCTCTTGATTTGCACGGTGGGTTGTGATGGCTGAAGAGGAAATGAGGGTCATGGAGCAATTTTGATCCTCATCCTGTATTTAGGATTCTAGCTTCCTCTCACCCCCCTGAGGTTCAGTTCTGGAAAACAGCACTTGTTTTCCATAGAACAAAGATTTCTGGAAAGCAGGAAGGACATCCTGGCAGAGCCAGGATGGGGCAGTGAGCAGGGAGCAATGTTCTAGAAACCCCTTGGGGGTTTTTCTGCTGGGGCGACTCAGCTAGGATTCATGGCAAAGGATCCTGAAGGGCTGGTGCAGGAGGTTGGATTGCATCTGCTTCTGGCAGGATAGGGGTCTAGCTTGGAATTGCAGGGGATCAGTGGTTATGAAGGGCATTGTAGTCCAAAGGCTGCAGTTCTGAATCTGGCTCTTGTAGGAATATACTTCTATTTCTCTGGGCCTCTTTTTGCCACCTGCAAGATGAAGATAGTACTGACTTTTCCTCTTACCTTGTAGTGGTGGTACAGATTTAAAAAAAGAAGATGAAGGTGCAGAGGTTACTAGAGCTGGGAAAATGCAAAGATCACTATGTTCCCTCCATTGCTCTGCTGTGCATGTTTCATCAAGACAGAATATTCATCTGCTCACACAGGTTCCAGTCCCCATCCTGGCAGAGGCTGAGTCCTGAGATAACTTCCTGGGTTATATGGCTTAATATTTCCAAAGTGGACACGATTACAGAATATTATTAGATATTCTGGGAAAGCATGTTTCCTGCTTGGTTTAATTTGGGAAACACTGGATTAAAAAAATTAAGCACATTATTTACAGCAGATCTTCTCGGAGCATTTAATATGCTAATTTCATTGAAGGTCCCAAAGTAGAGGGAGGAGGATAAAATGCAGGATGTCCCAGATGTTTTTGATCACAGAGGAGTATTTTTCACACGGCACAACTATTACTGTGTCTCAGAACAGAGTAGTAAATGCTGATGATCATTCTCATGCCTTTGGTTATATAAATGTCTATAATCTTTATTGATTTTGACTAAACCAAATTATGCTGTTCTAGATATTAGTCTCATTAAAAAAAATTCCACTGCTAAAAATCATTCTCTTGGACTTCTACTTTTGGGAAGATGGAATAGACATACTTTCCCCTATTTCTCCTACAACTTAAAACCATGGGCATTGTATATGAAAAAAAAAAAAAAAAAAGAAGACTCTGAAAAGTGGAGAGAAGAAGGCAGAGTGGTTAGGAACCTTGGGTCCTGAGGAATTATGCAGTGATGACTTTTCTCTGTCTCTGTCTCTCTGTCTCTGACTCTCTGTCTCTGACTCTCTCTCTCTCTCTCTCTGTGTGTGTGTGTTGCCTCATCTATCCCATAATTGCAGTTGAAGAAGCCAGCAACCTTGAAAACAAAAATGCTCCCATGAAAGCTTGCTCTTTCTAGCCAAAGGACGAGGAAAGGGGCAGCCTAGCAAGACAGAAACCTTTTAGGTAATAACAGGTTTATTCCAGCCACATACCACAGAAAACACCTTGGCCCACCTTCACCCACACTAGTAAAGGCCATGTGGGAAGTCCAGACTTATGCCCTCGTGGTGCCTTAATGAGGAGACTCAATATCCCCAGCAGAGTGATATCAGAGGAGGCAAAGTAGGGAGATAGACTTTTATCCCTTCTGGCTGGTAAGGCACCCGTCTTCCCAACAGCATCAGGGAAAGCACTCAGGGAGCTTGGACTTCTACCCCCACCCAATAGTAATGATGGGCCCTCCATCCCTGGCTGGGATGGTGTTAGAGGAGACCCAGTGGAGAGTCAGGACTTTCACCATTGCCCAGTGATGAGGCCATCTCTGCAATGGCATTAGTGGAAACCATGTTGGGAGCCAGAAGTCCTACACAGCAGTAACAAAGAGGCACACTCCCCTCTTCCTGTGTCAATGGAGGCTGAGTGTGGAGCCTAGGATTCTACTTCCACATAGTAATAAGGAGGCAGCACAATCTCCTTTTCCCCTGCTTGAGCAGTGTCAAAGAAAGCCAGCTAAATTGGAAAATAATATCAAAATGTCCAGGTTTCAGTTATAAATCACTAATCATATTAAAAACCAAGAAGATCTCAAAATGAATGAAAAAGACAATTGACAGATGCCAAGAGGGAAATGACAGATATGATGGAGTCATTTGATGATGGTTTCAGTGCAACCACAATAAAAGTGTTTCAACACGCTATCATGAGCACACTAGAAATAAGTAGAAAAATAGAAAGCCTCAACAAAAAAGGAAAAATCTCAACAATAAAATGACAATATAAAAAAGAGCCGAATGAGTTTTAGAACTGAAAAATAGAATAAGAAAAATTAAAAAACTTAGTGGATGGGCTCAAGAGAATGGAGGGGACAGAGGAAAGAATCAGTGAGCTGGAAGATAGGAAAATAGAAATAATCCAATCTGAACAATAAAGAAAATATAGACTGGGGAACATGTCCCACACAATCAAAGAGAGCTTCAGGTACCTGTGGGAATATAACAAAAGATCTAACATTTGTTTCATTGGAGTCCCAGAAAGAGAAGAAAAAGAGGGAAGGAGTAAAAAAGTATCTGAAGAAACAATCACTGACAAGTCCCCAAATTTAGCAAGAGATATAAAACTACAGATTCCTGAGGCTAAGCAAATGCCGAATGGGATAAACTCAAAGAAATCTACACCAAAACACATAATAATTTAGTTTCTGAAAGCTAAAGACAAATAAAAAACCTTGAAAACAACTGGAGAAAAATAAAACCTTACCTATAAGGAAAAGCTTATTTACATGACAGTGGATTTTTCATCAGAAACCATGGAGGACAGGAGAAATTAGCATAATACTTTCTTTTTTTTTCTTTTTTAGATACAGAGTCTTGCTCTTTCACCCAAGCTAGAGTTGCAGTGCTGCCATCATAGCTCACTGTAACCTCGAACTTTTGGGCTCAAGCAATCCTCCCACTCCAGCCTTCAGAGTAGCTGGAACTACTGGAACACACCACCATGTTTGCCTAATTTTATTTATTAATTTTTATTTTCATAGGGATAGGGTTTTGCTATGTTGCCCAAGCTGATCTCGAACTCCTAGCCTCAAGTGATCCTCCCACCTCTGCCTCCCAAAGTGGTAGGATTATAAAAATGAGCCACTGTGTCTGACCAACATAAGTATGTGCTGAAAGAAAATAATGGTTAAAATCCTACAGCTAGCTAAAATCCTTCAGGAATGAAGAGAAAATGAACACATTCTGGTGTAGTTATTTTACCAGTGTGAGTGGAGTATAGAAACCCTACCTCCATTTATATTAATTTATGCTCCTTTGTTTTTAAATATTACTGCTTTAAATATTTCCTCTAGATACATTCAGAGCTGCATTAGACAGTATTGTGCTTTTTTGCTTCAACCATCATTGGAATTTAGAAAACTCAAGAGGAGAACTAAAACCTGTTATAATTATCCATATTTTTGCATACTATCTTCTTTCTTCCTTCCTCATATTCCAAATATCCTTCTTTTTTCATTTTCCTTTTTGTATAGAGAACTTCCTGTAGCTATTTTCTAGAATAAAAAAGTCTGTGATAAATATGTACTTATAATGTAATAACTAGAGCAACCATTAAAAATGTATATAAAGAGATAAACGATAAACTAAAAAATTATAGATAAATCCAAAAGGAATTCTAAAAAATATTCAAGAAACCCACTAGAATGTGGGAAAAAGAAATTGAAGACAGAGAGAACAAACAGAAAACAAAAAATAAAATGGCAGACTTAAGTCCTAACATATTAATAATTACTTTAACTGTAAAGGGACTAAAAATACCGATTAAAAGACAGATTTGCTGAGAGGTTCAAAAAACATGATCCCACTATATTCTGTCTATAAGAAATTAACTGCACTGCAAATATAATGATAAAGGCAGGTTAAAAGTAAAAGGATAGAACCACTCCACGCCTACTAGGATGGTTATTAAACACACACACACACACACACACACACACACACACACACACCAGAAAATAACAAACGTTAGTAAGGATGTGGAGAAATTGGAACTCTTGTGCACTACTGGTAGTAAACTGGTGTAGCCACTATAAAAAACAGGATGGCAGTTCTTAAAAAAAAAATCAAACAAGAAATTACTAAACAATACAGCAATTCTACTTCTGAGTGCTTACCCAAAAGAAATGCAAATGGGAGCAGGGACTTGAAAAGGTATTTGTATACCCATGTTCATAGCAGCATTATTCACAATAGCCAAAAAGTGGAAGCAACTCATGTGTCCGTAAATGGTTGAGTGGTTAAACAAAATGTGGTATAGACATACAATGCAATATTATTAACTCTTAAAAAAATTAACATGTGCTACTACATAAATGAATACATTGTGCTAAGTGAAATAAACCAATCACAAAAGGACAAATACAGTATTATTTCACTTATATGAGGTATCAATAATAGTCAAATTCATAGAGACAGAAAGTAGCTGGTGAGGGGGGAAATGGAGAGTTATTGTTTAGTAAGTATAGAGTTTCAGTTTTGGAAGATGAAAAAAGTTCTGGAGATGGACAGTGGTAATGATTATAACAATGTGAACAAAGTTAATGTCACTGTTCACTTAAAAATGGTTAAAGTGGTAAAAAAGTAGAAGGATAGAAACAGATATATTATGCAAACATTAATAAAAGGAAAGCAGGATTGGCTATATTATTAGATAAAGTAGATGCCAAAGCAAAGAAAATTACCAGAGACCAAGAGGGACTCATGATAAAAGGGTCAGTTGCCAAGAAAACATAGCAATTCTAATTGTGTGTCTACCAAACAACAGCTGCAAAATATGTGAAGCAAAAAGTTATAGAATAGACAGGAGAAATAGAAAACTTCACAATTATAGTTGGAGACCTCGATACCACTCTCAACAATTGATATAAACAATTAGACAGAGAATCAGCCAGAATAGAAGAATTCAGCAGCAGCATCCCACAGGACTTAATCAACAATAATAGAAGACTCCACTCAACAGCATATGCCCACAGAACATATGCCAAGATAGACCATATCCTGGGTCATAAAAAAACCTTAAATTTAAATGAATCGAAAACATACAGTGTATGTTCTCTGAGCACCGTGGAATCAAACTAGAAATCAATAATAGAAAGATAACTGGAAAGTCTTTATACACTTGGAAACAAAACAACACTCTTCAAAATAATCCATGGGTCAAAGAGGAGAGTTCAATGAAAACAAAAAATACTCTGAAGTAAAATAAAATGAAAATATAACATATCAACATATGTGGAGCATGGCTAAGGCAGTGCCAAGAAGGAAATTTATAGCACTAACTGCTTACATTAGAAAAGAAGAAAAGTCTCAAATCAATAATCTAAGCTCCCATCTAAAGAATCAAGAAAAAGAAAAGCAAAATAAACTCTAAGCAAACAGAATAAAGGAAATAAATAAGGCAATACCGAAACCTATGGCATTGAAAACAGAAAAACAATAGGGAAAACTGATAAAACAAAGAACTGTTCTTTGAAAAGATCGATAAAATTGGCAATTTTAAAATTAAAAGTGACAAAAGCAGAGAGAAGACACAAACCACCAATATCGGGGATGAAAGAGGGGCCATCACTACAGACCCTGAAGGTATCAAAAGGAAAATAAAGAACTGTTATGAACAACTTTATATACAAAAAGTTTGACAACTTAGACTGAATGGACCACTTCCTCAAAAACACCAACTACCATAACTCACTCAATAAGAAATACATACATATATATAATATATAATGGGTGCCAAAAAATGGATACACATTTTAGAAGTGTTATCTGTGTATTACTTTTTGAAGTTGAATTAAATTATGTAGCAATGTGTAGTATGACCTTAACTCAACTGAACTGCTGCTATTTTCTTGGACTGTTCTGCCTGTCACGTGGTGACACTAGCACTTATTTGATTAACACTATCTTTTGAGTAAACATCATACTTAAAATGCGTATACATTATTTGGTACCTATATGTAATTTGAATAGCCCCTATAATAATTAGAATATGTAATTTCTAGTTTAAAAACTCTCCAAAAAATCTCCAGGACCAGACGGTTTCACTAGAAAATTCTACCAAATATTTAAAGAATAATTAATACCAGTTTTACATAATCTCTTCCAGAAAATAGAAGAGAAGGAAACATTTACCAATTCCTTACTTGAGGCTAGTACTACCCTGATCCAAACCACAATGAGATACAAACCTACAAGAATGGCTAACATAAAAAATAGTGACATTAAAGATTATAGAGGATCTGGAGGAATTGGATTACTTCTAGATTGTTGGTGGGAGTGTAAAATGATATAGCCATGCTGAAAAGCAGTTTGGCAGTTTCTTTAAAAAGCTAAGAGTGCAACTATCATATGACCCAGCAATTGCACTCCTGGTCACTTATCACAGAGGATTGAATATTTTGTTCACCCCAAACCTGTGTATGATTATTTACAGCAGTTTTATTTGTAATAGCCCCAAACTGGAAACAACCTAGATGTTCTTCAGTGGGTGAGTGGCTAAACAAACTGTGCAACATCTATACATGGGCTAGTACTCGGCAATAAAAAGGAATGAACTAGCCAGTAGGGGTGGCTCATGTCTGTAATCTCAGGAGTTCGAGACCAGCCTGGGCAACATAGTGAAACCTCTACAAAAAAAAAAAAAAAAAATTAACTGGGCATGGTGGTGCACACCTGTAGTCCCAGCTACTTGGGATGCTGAGGTAGAAGTATCATCTGAGCCCAAGAGGTCAAAGCTGCCATGAGCTGTGAGTAATGATATAAAAAGGCAATCCTAAAAGGTTACATACTGTAAGATTTCATTATATAACACTCTTGAAATGATAAATTATAGAAATGGAGAACATATAGTGGATGTTAGAAGTTAAAAGGGGGGTAAGAATGGGAGAGAAATAGACATGGCTATCCCAGTTTCCCCCTGGGGGAAACTTGGAAAGGAATGCATGAGATCTCTCTGTATTATTTCTATGAGTACATGTAAATCTACAATTACTTCAAAATAAAAAGTTTAATTAAAAAATTCTACATGAGTAGAAGAAGATCAAATGAAATTAAAATTCTTCATCATATTCTTGGCAGGATTTGTGCTCTCCCAGGGCAGGTGATTGTCTTAATGGCAACTTGTAGAGTGAAGCAAGGCATTGCAGATGTCTTAGGAAAAGGGGCATAGTGTACCAGAATACTGAACTTGGAATTGAAGACCCGGGAATGAGTCTCAGTTTTCTAACGTGTTGGCTTGTGAACATGGGGGTTGTGAGTCTCAGTGTTAACAGTGGTTACATGGAGATAACTACACTGTAAGGGATGTTGTGAGCAGTAGACAACAGCTTGTGAGTGGAAGTGTCACACATAAACATACACCAGTAGCTGGTGGAAATCACAGATCCAGGAGTGGACTCCATACTCTGGCATGGGTTGAGAGTTATCCAGACGCAACTGCTTATGTCTACTGAAGTATGAAGTTAAAGCAATTAGTATAATTCAGTGAAGATTTATTCTACAATGGAGAAGAAGTATATCCCGCTAAGTGACCCAGTTAATTATCTCAACTTTTTGGCTATGAAGGCACAGGAAACAACAAAAGTTCGGGTAGGTGTATCAGAAAGTATTCTACTTCAGAAGAATTGCTCAGGGGAGTTGTTCATTTGAGGTGGATTATTTTTAACCATAGAAAATTGACTGTGAAAATTAAAATTCACTAATTTGATGAAACATATTTTAAAGGTTTTTGAAGATCCTTTAATGACGGTAAATGTACTTGTAAATTACATTGGTGAATGAGAAAAGCAAATTACTAAAGAGTACATCCAGCATCTTCCCATGTTATTTTAAGTGAATAAGATTTTTTAGAGCAGTTTTAGGTTTACAGAAAATTGGTTAGATAGTACTAAGCCTTCCCATAGGCTTCTTATCCTCCACACTCCAAGTTCCCCTACTAACATCTTGCTTTACCATGGTACGTTTGTTATAGCTGATGAACCAATATTGATGCATTGTTATTAACTAAAGTCCAAAGTTTATATTAAGACTCACTTTTTGCGTTGTCCTATGAGTTTGAACTGCATAATGTCATGTATCCTCCCAAAAGTATTATACAAAATACTTTCACTGCCTTAAAAATTCCATCATCCATCCATTCGTTTCTTAACATCTCCCTCCCCTACCACCAGGCCACCACTGCTCTTTTTATTATCTCTATCATTGTACCTTTTCTAGAATATCATATAGTTGGAATCATAATGGAACATAGACTTTGAGATTGGATTCTTTCATCAAGCTCTATGCATTTAAGTTTTCTTCATGTCTTTTCATGGCTTGATAGCACATTTCTTTGTATTACTGAATAATATTATTCCATTGTATGGATGTACCATGGTTTATTTATCAATACACTTACTGAATGACATCTTGTTGCTTTGATTTTTGACTATTATTAACAAAGCTGCTATAAACATTCACGTGCAGGATTTTGTGTGGACATAAGTTTTCAACTCATTTGGATAAATATCTAGGAATATAGCTGCTGGATTGTATTGTATGTTTAATCTTGTAAAAAACTGCCAAACTGTCTTCCAAAGTGTTTGTACCATTTTGCATTCTCATCAGCAATGAATAAGAATTCTAGCATTTGGTGTCAGTTTTTGTTTTTTTGTTTTTTTTTTAGATTTCAGCCATTCTAATAGGTGTGTAGTAGGTTTTCATTGTAATTACCTTTCAAATTTAGTAATGGAATATTGAGAAATTTAATTACCAAAATGCCACCAGTTATTATGGCTGGGATGGGTTTTGAAGTTATTTTTGTTTGTCCCTATGTTCTGATTTTTCCATAATTTTTCTATTACTCATTTAATTACAAAACATGGTTTTCTGCAGTTTGAATATAATATTCCTAGGTGTAGATTTTTTTTGGGGGGGCATTTTATCCTGCTTAGTGGTCTCTGAGATTTCTGGATTTGTGGTTCACTGACATTAATTTTGAGAAATTCTCAGTCATCGCATCAAAGTTCTTCTATTCTCTTCTTTCTTCTCCTTTTGGTATTTCCATTATGTATATGCTGTTGTTTCATAGTTGTCCTGTACTTCCTGGATATTCTGTTTGAGTTTTTCCCCCTGGCTTTTCTTTCCCTTTACTTTTCAGTTTTGAAAGTTTTTATTGTTATATCCTCAATCTCACTAATTTTTTCCTCAACTGTGTTACTGTTTTTATCAAAAACATTCTTCATTTCTGTTACAGTATCTTTTATCTCTAGCCTTTCTCCTCCTCCTCCTCCTTCTTCTTCTTTTATTTTTTAGAGATGGTCTCATTCTGTCACCCAGGCTAAAATGCAGTGACACAAACATAACTCTCTGCAATCGCAAACTCCTGGTCTCAAGTGAACTTCCAGCCTTAGCCTTCATGTAGCTGGCATAAGCCACTGAGCCACCTGGAATGTTCATCACTTTGTTTATATTACCTTACTGTTCTTATATGTTGTTACCTTTTTTATTAGAGCCCTTAGCATATTAATCATAGTTATTTTAAACTATATAGTCGGGTAATTCCTTGCCATATCCGAGTCTGGTTGTGATGTTTGCTAAGTCTCTTCAAACTGTGTTTTTTGCCTTTTAGTATGCCTTGTGTTTTTTGTTAAAAGCCAGACATAATGTACTGGGTAAAAGGAACTGTAATAAACAGGCCTTTAGTAATATAGTGGTAGAGCGTGGGGATAGAGGAAGTGCCTTATAGTCCTGTGATTAGTCCTCAGTGTTTTAGTGAGTCTGTGACCCTGGGTTATGACCTTCATGAGTCCTTCCCTGTCCAGGGGCACAGTCTTAGGTGGGACAGGAAGTCTAGAGGAGTCTGGACTTTGTATTTTCCTTCCTCCATGAGTGAGCTGGAGTAGAGTATCCCCCCCTTCCATCTCCCCTTCCCCAGGTAGGTTAGGCTGTGATAAAACTGGGCAGAACATAAATGCTGTGGTCACTGGCTGCTGCAAAGTTCTCCCACCCTTCCAAGGGACCTACACCTCTTGGGGCTTTCTCCTCATGTACTATGACATCAGTTTGCCCAGCAGGTTAGGCTCTGGTGGAATAGTTTCTCTGAGTGCAGGCCTTCTTAGGAATAGAATGCTCTGGCATATTTAAAAATGGTTCTTTGTGCAGAAAGCACAGGGGTCATTTCTCTGATCTTCATTGTGAAAACTTGGTAGGGATCCTGGAGATACTTATCACAGAAGCGCACTCCCCTCTCCCTATGACTGGGTTCCCTGAAGTTTTTAACAGTCAGACTTGTCCACGTTGAACTTTCAGCAATTTATTGGTTGCAGTTTAGGGTTTCCTACTCCAGCCTTGGTCTCTGCTCATGGGTTTCTGATTTGTGATTCTCTGTATCCTCCTGTCTGTCTCTCCAATTTTGGGAGTAGCAGTTTCCTCTGTGACCTCATTCACTGATGGATCTAAGAAGAGTTGTTAATTTTCAATTTATTCTGCTTTTTACTTGTTAGATAGAGTGGTGACCTTCAATCTCCTTACATGCTGAACCAAAAACCACAAGTTTAAAGGGGGTTTAAAATAAATATAACTGTTATTTCTTCAATTTTCTATTTTACAACTGACATGGTAAACAAGCTAATTTTATTTTTTTTTCAGACAAACTGGAAACCAGTCATGGTACATGAGGAGAAAGCCCCAGAAGATGTAGGCCCCTTGGAAGGTTAAGAGAACTTTGCAGCAGCCAGAGTGACCACAGCATTTATGTTCTGCCCAGAAACCCTATGGTTTTTCTGCTGGCAACCTGCTTTCAAGGTCTCTCACTGTCAAGAGGAATATTTGTCTAAGCTTTATAGAAGACATTTGCATAAGGAAACCAAATGAACACTGGTTGAGCCATCTTGGGGCTAAACATGTCCAAGCTATGTTTTGAATCCATTAATTCTTCTTGAGATGTTGTGCCCTTTTCAGTAGTGCCCTCATTTAGTTTTCTCAAGAACACAGACTTCCAGAAAGTTTAATTTGTGTGAAGATTATTTAGGTGGCTACTCTAGACATGCCGTGCTCAAAGGCAAGAGTGTAGAGGCTGGGGGCAGGGACTGCAGAGTCAGGCTGGAGTGGCTTTCAGGCCAGGTTCCACTTCCAGTGCTGTTTCACTTAATGAGCCAAGACTTCCTTATCCCTAAATCAGGAATAACAACGCCCCTTCTCTGGGCAATTGAGACTATAGATGACATAATACACATGCAACATTCAGCACATTCTTAGGCCATGGAGTGGGGATAAATAAGGATAAAAAAGGCCATGGAACCCTGAACATTTACCATTATACTATAAGAAAGGGATTGGCAGTAGTGGAGCACTGCCTGGGGAGGGAGGGGGGCACACAACAACAACAAGGTTACCTGATCTCAAACCAGGCGAAGCGGGGACCAAAGGCCCAAGCTTTACCTGTATGATGACCCCTTGTATACCTAATTCTAATTGTACCCCACATCTTTAAAACTTAAAAAAATTATTGACCTTCCATATGACCCAGCAGTCCCCCTACTGGGAATATACCCAGAAGAACTCAAATCATTCAACAAAAAAGATACCTGCACATGCGTGTTTATTTCAGGACTATCCACAATAACAAAAACATAGAACCAACTGTGCTGCCCATTGAAACTGAACTGAATAATAATAATAAAAAAATGTAGTACATATACACAATGGAATATTACACAGTCATAAAGAAGGACAAACATATAGACTTTGCAGCAACTTGGATGAATTTAGAATCTATTATATTCAGTGATCTATCACAGAAACAAAGAACAGAGTACCACATGTTCTCACTCATAAGCGGACCCTGAACATTTACCGTAATACTATAAGGGACTGACCATAGCAGGATACTGCCGGGGTGGGCGTGGGGGTGGGGAACACAACATCAACAAGGGTTCCTAATCTCAAACCAGGCAAAGTGGGGACCAAAAGGAGGCCCAAACTTTACCTGTACGGTGATCACTTGTATACCTAATCCTGAATTGTACTCTGCATCTTTAAAATAAAATAAAATAAGGCAAAATAAAATAAGACAAAACAAAATAAAATAAAGGCCATGGAATCGGGATAAAAAAGGATCTAGTTCCTTTTCTTTTTGTGGGGCTATTTGCTAACACAGGAGTTCAAAGAGAGGGAAGAAGGAGAGGCCCCCAAAATATATGAGGAATCTTAAGCACAGCTACTTGGGAGACTGAGGCGGGGAAGTTGAGGTCAGGAGTTTAAGACCAGCCTGGGCAACATAGTGAGAGCCTATCTCTACAAAAAAAAAAAAAAAAAAAAGCTGGATCTGATTGAGGCGGGAAGATCACTTGAGCCTTGGAGTTCTAGACTACAGTGAGCCATGATCGCACCACACTGCATCCCAAGCTGGGCAACAGACCAAGATCCTGTCTCTAAAACAAAACAAAACAAAAAACAAACCTAAAAAAATGTAAAAAAAAAAGAAAATATGACGAATTTGGTATCTGACAAGGGCCCTGGATGAAAATGAGGTTGAAGATGTTCAGTTGTTTATTGTTGCATAACAAACCCCTTGAAGCTTCATTTTATTATGCCTACAGGTCAGAAATTTGGACAGGTCATAGGAGGAATGGCTTGTCCCTGCTCTGTGATGTTTGGGGCATTAGCTGGAAGACTTGAAGACTAGGGGCTCGTATCATGTGGAAGTTTCTTCACTCATGTGTCTGGCACCTGGGGTGAGCTTATTTGGATGTTGGGGACAGGGGGCTTGTGGGTCATTTTTTCACCTCTCTCTGACCTCCTCCCTGTAGTCTCTCTACCATGGTGGTCTCAGAATGACTAGACTCCTTGAAGGTGTTCCAGTGAACAATGCAGGAGTCTCATGGCCATTTATGACCCCAGTCTGGAAAGTCACTGTGTCATTTTCACCCTGCTCTGTTGATTGAGGCAGGTACAAGCTCACCCAAATACTGGGAGGGGACATAGGCTGCACCTTTCAACGGAAGGACAGCTGAAATATCTGTGGCCGTGTATTAAAGCTTCCACTGATACCACATACTCCAGACAGGCTTTGGTGTTTCTATAGGTCTCATTTTTTTGTGCTATTTTATGAAAATAAATAAAAAAGGTCTTGTGCAGGAGAAATACACAGAAGAAGATGGATCTACATTTTTGGCATCTAAAATTGGTAGTAGAGGGCTAGGAATTGCCAGATTCATCTTCTTTATTTTTACTTCTCTGTCACTGCAACCTGGGTATTTAGGAGTTAGGGGTGGACACTAGTTTTCTTTTTTAGAAAAACACAGATTGCCATTACTCCCAGCTAAAAGGTTATTTCTTTCTAGGGGGTGGCGGGTTGAATAGTAGCCCTCTAAAATTTATGTCCACCTGGAACCTCAGAATGTGACTTTATTTGGAAATAGAGATTTTGCCGATGTAATTAGCTAAGGATCTTGAGATGAAATCATCCTGGATTTAGAGTTGTCCTGAATCCAGTGACTGAGGTCTTTATAAGAAGAGAAGGAAGCACAGAAAGGAAGGAGCTAACAGGGAGGAAGGCCATGTGAGGACAGAGGCAAAGACTGGAGTCTTGCTGCCACAAGTCAACGAACGCCTGGGGCCACCAGAAACTAAGAGATAAGAAAGGATCCTCCTCTAGAGCCTCTGAAAGGAGTGTGGCCCTGCTGGTACCTTGATTTTGGATGTCTAGCCTCCAAAATTGTGAGAGAATAAATTTCTGTTGTTCTAAGCCACCAGTTTGTTACGGCACCTTAGGAAACAGATGTACAGGGTAAAATAAAAAAATCCATGGACAGACCTTTGGGCCCGCAGAAACATCACAGCAAGATTTGTAACCTTGGCATTCTTGATGTTTTGGATCAGATAATTTGGGGGAGGGGGTGCTGTTCTGTGCATTGAGGGATGTTTAGCAATATCCCTGACCTCTAGCCTGTAGATGCCAGTGGTACCCCATCTCCATTGTCACACCAGAAACTTCTCTGGCATTGCCAAATGTCCCCCGGGAGGCAAAATAGCTCCTGGTTGAGAACCACTACCATTAGACAGGCAAGTCTGTGACCCTTGGAGATGATTGCTCTGGAAAATCAGAAACAAAGAAACACTTGGGGTTTTTGTTTTGTTTTGTTTTGCCTTTTGGGCTGTCCTGCAGGCTGGCAGAGGACAGGTAGTAAAATTGATTTGATGATGCTATTAGTTGCCTCTTCTCTCATTCATTTCTGTCTGTGGTCTAAATGCATTCTGTAGCTTGTCATCTCAAAGGCCACCTGGCCAGAGAGAGAAAGAAAGAGAGAGTGAGTCAGTGGTTGCAGAACACAGACCTTTTCCCTGGCCTTGGCAGAGGTCCTCCTAGACGGCCACATTAGAATCAGTTTCCCTGGGTCATAGTTTCTATGGCTGGGAGAGGCAGTCACATACCCTAAGCCTATTGTGGCTTTTGGAAAAGGGTTTTGCAGGACAGGGAGACAGGAGAAAGGAAGACCCAGGACGGTCCAGCCAATTCCTCGGAGGCCTGGCAAAAACAGAATTTACACATCCATTGAATTTTTTACCCATTAGCTCTTGACATCATTCATTTTCTTCCTTAAAAATACAACTCATTAATTGTTTGTGTGCTGCTAACTTTTTTTTATTTGTAGTGACAGGAGCCACTGATGTATAGCTAATGGGAGCCACAGATAATCCCCACCTTCACTGGAGTCTCTCACCATGGTTTTGACACTCAGTGGAAGCCAGGGAGAGGAGAGACGCCCAGGACAGACTGCAGGTGAAGGAAGCAAAACGCATGGGAGAGCCACAAAACGAACTTAACATGGCTGGCTGGCTCATTTTTTGTTTCTTTTTCTTTTTTCTGACTTGGTCTTTGGGTGGAAGCCACATGTCAAAATGAGTCAGCAGAGTGTGACACCACAGCACTCCCAATGTCCGCCCTCTAACTCCAGGCCTGGCGGTACAATTGTCCTCCTTTATCTGAGAAGGATACATCCCAAGACACCCAGTGGATGCTTAAAATTTTGGATAGTACCGAGCTCTATATGTATCATGTTTCTTTACTATTCAGTCAGTCCTTACTTGATGTCATCCATACGTTCTCGGAAATTATGGCTTTAAGCAAAATGTAATGAAACCAACACAACGAAACCAATTTTTACCATAGATTAATTGATGTAAAAAGAGTTAAGTTCCTGTGGCATATTTCTGGTCACAAAAACATCATCAAACTTCTAAATAAAGACCAAAATAAGAGACTGAGACAGAAGACTGCTGAAGCCAGGAGTTCAAGAACAGTCAGGGCAACAAAGTGGGATCCTCTTGCTATAAAAAATAATAAAAATAATTAGCCAAATGCTGTGATATGTGTCTGAAGTCTCAGCTACTTGGGAGACTAAGGCAGGAGGGCTGCTTGAGGCCAGGCGTTCAAAGCTGAGGTGAACCATGATCATTCCAACTTCATTCCAGACTGGGTGAAAGAGTGAGACTCTGACTTAGGAAAAAAAAAAAAGAGAAAGGTAAAAATGCTTTTAATATTGACATTAAAATAAATGTACATTATTCATACATTTAAGAAAGAGTAATGAAAACAATTAGGATAATGATTGATTCAACTTTTGGAGATGGTCATAGTGGTTGTGGGTTAAATCAAAGAATAAATGTTTGCAAAGTGAAAATTGCAATGAACACCTCCTACCACCAAGTAGTTAAAAAACAAACAATAACTAATATGGCGGGGGGGAAATTCTCTGAGTGCTTTCATGCTGCATCGTTTATTGTTGCGTATTTGTATAATTGTTGTCTACTTCATGAATTTTATTTTATAATAGTTTGTATTCATTCATTCATTCTTTTTCCGACCCACTTGTGGGGGGCTGAAGCCTAATCCGGTGGCTCAGGGCAGGAGGTGAGAACTACCCCTGGCCAGGGCACCATCCCATCGCATGGCATACATCCACACTCCCTCACACTGGGCCATGTAGACACGCCACTGAACCTAACAGGAACATCTTTGGGATGTGGAGGAAACCAGAATATCCAGAGAAAACCTACATAGACACGGAGAGAGCGTGCAGACTCCACAGTGGCCCCGGCCAGGAACCAGTGTTTTTCTCATAAATGTTACGATAAAATAACATTGAACGAAATGATGCTATTTGAGGACCTGCTGTACGTACATACCTATAATAAAGTTTAATTTATAAATTAGGCATGGTCAAAAATTAACAACAGTAATAAAATAGAACAATTATAACAATATTCTATCTTAAAAGTTAGTGAATGTGTGTTCTGTCTCTCTCTCTTTCTCTTTCTCCGTCTTTTCCTCTGTCTCTTCCTCTCTCTCCCTCCCTCTCAAAATATCTGAATACTTTTGGACTGCAGTTGACTGTGGAAATCAAAACCATGGATAAGGGGGGTGGGAATACTGTATTTGGTATATCTCTGCAACAATAAAGCACCCTCTCATACTTGGTGGGATACTCCCCAAGGCCCTTTAGATCTGGTTAAAGGGGTTCCTGCTCCAGACCGCACACATTATATCCTCTCTCCCACTTACCTCATTTATTAAAAAGAACACATGAGAATCTCAGTCATCAGGACCCATAACCCTCAACAACTGCTCTCCAGACTAACACTGCTCACGTCCCAGAGCGAAACTTCTGCACCTCTCCTGCCATGTAAGCCCAGAACCCAGGGCTATTGAGACTGAAGCTCTTGAAGACATGAAGAGAACTACGGCCTAGGTCTGAGGCAGAGTGCTTCAGAGTGCAGGAAGAGTTCAGTAGCAAAATACTAAGGACAGAGAAAAGAAATAAAAAGAGCCTGTCAAATCCTTACCCTCAGATAGCATGAATGTAATGGATTCTTGCATCCCAGAGTATCAGATCCCAATTGTGATAGGCATTCATTTCTTGTTTCTTTGCGAGTTCTTTCTTTATTTTTTAGTTTTTGGATTGGTCTGCACTCTATTCTGGAATGGTTATTACAGCCTAATACAAATATAGTTCTGAAAGGTAGTGGCAAAAGGAGACCCTCTCGGGGGCAGAAATTAGTCCTTAAATCTGATTTTCCACATTTATAGAAAGAGAGATGGCCTGAAATATAGATCTACCCTATGCTCAACTTTATTTTTGTCTAGTCTATTGAACTATTCATTTATATTTCCTCCTCATTTTTCTTTTCCTGTGCTGCAATAACAGTGAATAATATTTCATTGTCTAGGTGCACCACAGTGTATTTATTTTTTCACCTTTTGAAAGACATCTTGTTTGCTTCCAGTTTTTTACAATTATGAATAAAGGTGCTATAGACATCTGTATGCAGGTTTCTTGGTGGATATAAATTTTGTTTTGTTTTGTTTTGGAGTCAGGGTCTCACTCAATTGCCTGGGCTGCAGCATAGTGGCATGATCATGGCTACTGCAGCCTTGACCTCCTGGACTCATGTGATCTTCCCACCTCAGCCTCCCAGGTAGCTGAGACTACAAGCATGGGCCACTATACCTAATTTTTTTTTTTTGCTTTTTGTAGAGAAAAAGTCTTACTACATTGCCTAGGATGGTCTTGAATTCCTGAGCTCAAGCAATCCTCCCAACTCGGCCTCCCAAAGTGCTGGATTTACAAGCGTGAATCCCTGGGCATGGCCAAGTTTTTAACTCATTTGAATAAATACCAAGAATTGTGATTGCTGGATTGTATGGTAAAGCTATGTTAAGTTTTGTAAGAAACTGCCAAAAGTTTTATAAGAAACTTCTAAAGTGACTGTACCATTTTGCATTTCTGCCAGCAATAAATGAGAGTTTGTTCTCATCAGCATTTGGTATCAGAGTTTTGAATTTGGGTCATTCTAATAGGTGGGTAGGGTATCTCATTGTTGTTTTAATCTACAATTCCCTATTGACATATGATGCTAACATCTTTCGTGCGCTTTCTAACCATCTGTATATTCTTTTTGGTGAGGTGTCTGTTCAAGGTTTTTGCCTATTTTAAATTGAGTTGCTTGCTTTCTTATGTTGGGTTTTAAGAATCCTTTGTATATTTGGGATAGCAGTCCTTTATTAGATTTCTGTTTTGCAAACATTTTCTCTCAATCTGTGAGTTTGTCTTCTCATTCACTTAATCTTGTCTTTTGCAGAGCACAAGTTTTTAATTTTAATAAAACCTAGCTTAACAATTATTTTTTTTCATGGATTGTGCCTTTGGTATTATATCTAAGAAGTTACTGCCATACCCCAGATTTTCTTCTATGTTATCTTCTAGGAGTTTTACAACTTTGCATTTTACATATAGGTTTATGGGTCAAATTTTAATTAATTCTTATCAAGAGTGTAAGATCTGAATCTCATTCTTTTTTTTTTGCACGTGAATATCCAGTTGATCTAGCACTCTTTGTCGAAAAGACCATCTTTGCTCCATTGCATTGCCTTTGTTCTTTTGCCAAAGATCAGTTGACTATATTTATGTGGTCATTTCTGGACTCTCTATTCTGTTCCACTGATCTGTCTATTCTTTTTCAATACCACATTGTCTTAATTACTGTAGCTTTATAGTAAGTCTTGAAGTTGGGTAATGTCAGCCTTCCTATTTTTCTTCTTCTTTAATATTGAGTAGGCCATTCTGGGTCTTTTCCCTCTCAATATAAATTTTAGGATCAGTTTGTTAATATTGACAAACTAACCTGCTGGGATTTTGATAGCAATTGCATTGAATCTATGTATCTAGTTTGGAAACTGACATCTCGACAATATCAAGTCTATCTATCCACAAACATGGAATATCTCTGTTTATTTCTTCTTTGATATCTTTTATTTGTTTTTTAGTTTTTCTCATATAGATCTTACACATATTTTGCTAGACTTATACCTAAGAATTTAATTTCTGGAATTGCTAATATAATAATATATAATGTAGTCCTATATTCATTTTCACTTGCTCATTGCTGGTATAAAGAAGAGTGAGTAACTTTTGTTCATTTAATTTTGTATTCTGTAACTTTGTTATAATCACTTATTAGTTTCAGGAAGTTTTTTGTGAATTCTTGTGGATTTTCAACACAGATGAACATGTCATTTGTGAACAAAGCCAGTTTTATTTGTTCCTCTTAATCCATTTGCCTTTTATTTCCTTTTCTTATCTCATCTCTTTAGCTAGGATTTTCAATATGACGTTGAAAAGCAGTGGTGAGAGGGGCATCCTTGCTTTTTCCCTAGTCGTAGAGGAAAAGCTTTGATGTTAGTGGTAAGTTTTTTGGAGATTTTTTTGTTTTGTTTTGTTTTGTTTTTTGAGTTGGAGTCTCACTCTGTCACCTAGACTGGAGTGCAGTGGCCGCTCTTGGCCACTGCAGCCTCAACCTGCTGGGCTCTGGCGATCCTTCCGCTTCAGCCTTCCAAGTAGCCGGAATTACAGGCATGCGCTACAACACCCGGCTGATTTTTTGATTTATTGTAGAGATGAGGTCTCGCTGCCCAGGCCAGTCTTGAACTCGCGGGCTCAGGCAATCCACTCACCTCAGCCTCCCAAAGGCGTGGGATTACAGGCTGAGCCACTGAGCCCGGCTTTTTTTTTTTTTTGAGTTGGAGTCTCACTCTGTCGCCCAGACTGGAGTGCGGTGGCCACTCCTGGCCACCACAGCCTCAACCTGCTGGGCTCTGGCGATCCTTCTGCCTCAGCCGTCCAAGTAGCTGGAACTACAAGCATGTGCCACCACGCCTGGCTAATTTTTTGATTTTATTTTTTGATTTATTGTAGAGATGAGGTCTCACCAAGTTGCCCAGGCGGGTCTCGAACCCGCAGGCTCAGGCAATCCACTCACCTCAGCCTCCCAAAGTGTGGGATTACAGGCTGAGCCACTGAGCCCGGCTGGAGATGTTCTTCATCAGGTTGAGGAAGTTTCCCTTTATTCCTATTTTACCAAGATCAATTTATTTTTATATTTCTCAATATGTATCTTTTTTTTTACTTACTTGTACTTTATTTGGTCTACTTTATTGCTTCCCATTATTCTCAAACAACCTGGAGATCCCATTTTAAAGATGAGAAGACTGAGGTTCAGGGCTTAAGCTGACTTGTCCAAGTCACACACCAAGAAACTGGCAGAGCCAGGAATTCAACCCTGGACCAGCTGGCTTCAGGGCCCCAGCTCCTTCTACTATTGCAGGCTGCACCCTCAGGCTTGGAGACCCCAAGACAAACATAGCACCAAGGCCTGGGTGGGCCCCAGAGGGAGGAAGAAAGCAGGCCTCTTCACCTGGTATGAAGGCCAACACAGGTATTCCCTGCCCTCCACCCTCAGCTTCCAGGTAGGTGAAGGGCCCCTTCATTTGTCGGGGCCACCGCCACCCCCATGGGTGGGCCCTCAGCCACGGCCACTCAGACTCCCCCTGTACTCATGGCTTCCTGTTTGAGTATGTATGTTTTGACCATACAAATTGTATTTTTCCCAAACCCCAAAGGGTTTACTACTTAGTGATTATGAATATTTAGAGAAAAAAATTTTTGATATATATACTGTCTTTTGTATTGGTTCAAAAAAACCCCCATAAACTTTATTATATTTACCATTTTAAAATGTAGGGTTCAGTTGTGTTGAGTATGTTTACATGTTGTGAAACCAGTATCCAGAAATTTTACATTTTATGAATCTGAAACTCTATATCTGAAATAACAAATTTCCTTTAGTTCTTCCCCAGAGCTCCACTTTCTGCTTTTATAAATTTGACTACCTTATATAAATGGAATCATACGGTATTTGTCTTTTTGTGACTAGCTTATTTCATTTAGCATAATGTCTTCAAGACTCATCAAGGTTGTAGCATGTGACAGAATTTCCTTTCTTTTTAAGGGTGAATACTCTTCCATTGTATGCATACAGCACATTCATCCATTGATAGACGTTTGGGTTGCTTCCACCTTTTGGCTATCATGACTAATGCTGCTATGAACACAGGAATGTAAATATCTCTTTGAGACTCTGCTTTAAATTATTGTGGATATATACTCTGAAGTTAGATTGCTATATCATATGGTAGTTCTATTCTTAAATTTTTGAGGAAGCTCCCTATTGTTTTTTATAGTGGTTGCACCATTTTACAATTCCACTAGTAGTCCACAATGGTTCCAGTTTCTTTACATCTTCTCCAACACTTATTTCTGCTATTTTAAAAATTATAGTAGCCATTCTAATGGGTGGTGAGGTGGTATGTTATTGTGGTTCTGATTTGCATTTCTCGATGAGCGTGATGTTGAGCTTGTTTTTCAAATCGGCAATTTACATATCATCTTTGATGAAATGTCTATTCAAGTCTTTTGCCCATTTTTAAATTGGATTGATTTTTTGCTGTTGTTGTCTCTTCAAGTTCTGCTGTGTGATTCCCATAGTAGTAAATAAGAAGCAGTGTATAAACAACAATTGCACAAGGTGATTGAGGAGCATTTGTGTTATTAGGTTCATGTTACTTTAAATTTATACACATGACAGTCTATAAGACACATGCACGAAAGCATGAAAATAATTATTCTGGTAGTAGGTAGGCATGCATGCTCAAATTGTGAAAAGTTTTATATTTATCAAAATAGGCAATAAGATTTCATCAAAATTTCAAAAGTTAAATTAATACCAGCTTCATTTAATTATTTGATTTCAAATTTTATATGAATATATTAGAATTTATATTTTGTTTGCTTTTTATCATTTTGAATAAATGAAAAGCAAAATAATTTTTTGGAAACATATGAAAAGTAATTTTATGTTCTTGATTTTTACATATACTCTAGTTTACATCTTGATAAAAATATATTTCCGCTCTTAAATACACTATACTTTAAATACTTTTACTTTAATTTTTAAATTTTTAATATCAACACACAAAGTATGTAAAAAGGTTGACCACAACTCATCATTAGTAATTTTGCCAGAATGAGTGCAAGAATATATTTTATGAAAGAAATATTTGTAGTAATATATTATATGTATATTTATTACTCATCCAAATAATGTTTGCTCTATGTTCAATAATAATAACATTGTTATATTTGATAACTTGCAAACTTTTAGCCATGTCAAAACCACACTTTGTACATACCTAGAAATTTTTGTTGCTGTGAAAAATATCTGTCAAGATAAACAGACATGAAACATAACAGTTTTTCTTTTTTTTTTTTTTT